>NW_010158307.1:0-209 GCF_000695765.1 Mesitornis unicolor
GAGCCCCTGCACCGCGCTGGGGAGCGGGGGCCAGGCCGAGCCTGGGCAGGGGGAGCAGCGGGAGACCCCTCTCCAGGGCACATGAAATGGGGCACAGCTCCTTTCCCGCCAGCAGCCGCACGGGGGGGGCCCAGCCGGGACCCTTCTCACCCCAAAGGAGCCAGACCCTTCCCCACCCCAGGCATCCTCATCCCCGGTGCTGCTGTTTC
>NW_010158307.1:552-1055 GCF_000695765.1 Mesitornis unicolor
CCTGGCCTCTCTGCTCCCCGCACTCCCCACCCTCGCCGAGCGTTTCTGCTCACTCCTCTAAATGTTCTCCTGCTGTAAAAGATCCATCAGAAACCTTCCACTCCAGAGGGATATATATTATCTAAATTTGATAAGACAACTTAATTTCTCTCCATGTCTGTTACTGGCGATAAAACCGGGAGACTTTTATGACCCGGAGTCCTCTGTAAGATTGTCAGGAACTTATTATACAAGGTATAACTGGATTTCTCTCCACAGATGGCTCGCAGCCATGAGCTGTAACGCAATTCTGCAGCACATTTGGTAGAATAAATGCAAAGAGCTTGTTACAGTGAGTTAGATAAGAGAGACGGGAACACGGCTCTCGCAGGCTAATTCGGCATCTGATCTGCCTCCTCCCTCGCTGTGAAGGACGACCTGGAGAAGTGCGTTTCACGGCCAGGAGGGAGCCAGCCCTGCCCAGCGCCCGGGACCGCGGCGGCCGCAGCGGCACAGGGAGGGGA
>NW_010158308.1:0-25237 GCF_000695765.1 Mesitornis unicolor
GAGTCACCATCCCTGGATGTATTTAAAGAGGTACTTAAGGATATGGTTTAGTGGGTTGACAGGAATGGTTGGACATGATGATCTCGGAGGTCTTTTCCAACCCAGCGATTCTGTGATTCTGTGAAATGCATATTGCATGTAATTTCTCAGTAAAAATGCTTACTAGGAATCCTCTAGTTTGCCTGCAAATGTAATAATGTCCAGGACAGGAAGCAATGTCATAGATAAATGACACAGAAGGATCTCTGCACTGGCACTGAGAAAAATTATACCATTAGTCATTTGAAAATATTTGATGTTACTCTACTAATGTGATATTCAACAGTAAGGGGAAAGAATGAAGAAGAATAAAGTGCAAATTCAGATGTACATATGCAGTAATAGATCTAATTAGCCCTTATAAGGACTTGAAGGGAACTGCTACAAAGAGTAGATTGGATTAGAATGTTATTAAAAAAGAGAAAACTAATTTGCATATAAAAATCCCACCTGAAAATAGCATATCCAAGGCCTCTCAAATTTTCCTGTGATATCCAAAGAATAAGACAAGAGAATATACTAAACTGACTTTCAGCTCAAGGGAAAAAATTTGGATGGATGCACTGGTTGAACATAATGTAACTCCAAATATGAGTGAGGTTGTCAGGATAAGTTTTCCGCCTAATTAATCCACAGAGAAGAAAAGTTCAGAGGTAAAGCAATTAGGAATGACTGCACCAAACTGGAGAGACAAGTTAAATCAGTTGTTTCAATGCTTGACATGGCTGCTCATGTGCGCTTTACTGCTTGGTTTATTATCAGTAAAGAATCTAGTAAACGAAACAATTAAAGCCCATACAGAATGCAAGATAAACCTTGATTAAAAAAAAAAAATAAAAAAAATTCAGCTAGGGCATAATACTTAAAGCTCTTAGAGTGTTAACTTCTATCCCAGTTGTTCAGTTAGAGCCTGAACTGTAACCTTTGAATATTAGCAGACTCCCACAGGAATGCAGAATTTCAAAATATAATGCTGTTGCATGTCTTTTTCCACTCATCTACCCGGTATAAAACTAGTAGATTAAAGTCAGATTGCATAGGAGTTTGAATTTTAAAAATCTGGATATGTTATTAAATGCAGACAATAAGCAGTAGAAAGCACATAGGGAAAATTCTACACTTCAAGACATGATTTTTCTTTTCAATAACATTTTTGCAGCTCTGCTCTTTATACACACTGAGAGTCCTCAAGTTCAGTCTGCCCTCTCTGTAATTCTCTGGTGATACAGTCTGCAAACATGCGAAGTACCAAAGCCTCAAATATACATACCAGCACCTCAAAACCTTTGAAAACCAAGCCTCTTTCAGCTTTTCCCTTCGACAAGCGCTAGTGTGACACACAAACCAGCTGCTCAGATCTGAATAAAGGCTTTTTGAAGCAAAACCCATGAGCACACCGAATATTCTAAATGAGACTTTAGCAGATACATATTGCCTGAAAATTAGGGATAAATAAGAGCTGTGACACCTATGGGGTATTTGTATTATATATGTGATATTAGTAACTGGCAGCATCTTGGTTTAAACAATAAAGCAGTCATCTCTTTGACTTGTCACCTAGCTAAAGAAAAGAAGTGCCTTCAACACTGAAAAGTTCTCACTGATAAGAGGTTTGCAATTAAAACCATTTTATGCCAGATTTTGCCACACTGAATGCTTGCAATAGGTAACTTGCACATCTGCTAATGGCATATGTAATTCCTTTACTATCTCAGTTTATAGTACACTCTCCTCTGAAGAAAACAATCATAGATTCTTAAAGATTTATCTCTAGAAACTTTCCCCTTTCCAATGGCTTACTTTCTAAAGAAAACAGAAATCTGCTTTTCCCGGGAAAGGAAGGCAAGTGGAATGTCACTATACGCCTGTGACTCTAGAAAAGACAGGTAACAATTCCTGAAAGGTCTTGCCTGCTCAGTATTGTAGTTGCCCTCCTTTTTTACATATTTCCTTCAGAATAAGGCTGAAAGGCACTGAGATTTCTCCCTGGCTGCTTGCTGTATCCATGCTATGGAATGGCAATCACTCAGAACAGCAAGATTGGCCATGGCTCTCATGTTAATACTAATGAGGTTCCTGGTATAATTTCCATACCCCCTCTAAGCTGATGCTATAAATAACAATCAATGCAGCCTTACATGGCTAAGTCTTGATAAAGTTTCTGATGGTGCCAAAATATCCTATTTCTCTGCATGCCAGATGCTTTTAATAAAGTCACTTCCATCTTATGCAACTGTGTTTGCATTACTCTAGTCCCCCTGAGCTGCTTACAGTGATGCTTACAGTTGGGTCAGCTTTTTTCCCCTGTCTTGCCCTTTTGCCTCTGTATAAAAAGTAGGATCATTATTCTCTGGAGCCACCCACAAAGAAGAAAAGATGTGTATGGACAACCTCTTTCTGAAAGCATTTCACATTAATTTAAGACTTTGTTCCGTTCAGGCCTTATTTCCACTGCTTTTAGAGAAAGCTCTCTAAAAATGGTTGATAACTAAGCACAAATAAATAAAAATTATGTGAAAGAAAAAGAACTATAAAGCTGACAGTAATACAGGGACTTTGTGTCCAAGTGGCCTGCTGTGCACTGCCTGGTCCCAGATCAAAGTTCAGAACTCTGTGCTAGGTCCTAAGAACCTGAGAAGCATCCCATTAAAACTGTCTTTGGATAAAATTCATTAAGACCCAAGGACCAAGCCTAGGTCACCCATCTAACTAAGTAAAGGTCATGCTTGCGGCTATGCCCTTGTTCAGAAATGACAGTTCTTAAATCTATCTTCTCATAGAAGCACAGTTTTTGCCATTTTCCCCAACAGTGACTTAGTTAAGCCAATTTACTAGGAGACGAGAGATGATAGTTCAACCTCCTTTAACCAATGAATGGAATCAAATCCTGATTCCACATTTAATGGGTAAGTGACAGAGCCATAAGTATGCATATGGAAATGGTGTATTCCCTCCTAAATACGTTTTTGTTATTTGTGTTGTTTGTTTTTTTTAAAGAGGTATCCACCACAAGGAGCCAGAAAATACCATAGCATAGCACCCCTTTAAAAACACCTACCAAACCAAGCTGTGGAGCAGAGACAGACATCCTACAAAGATTTTGGTTTAATTACAGGACTTAGTCTCAGCATAACTGCATTGACATAGGATAGAGGCAGCTGTAGGTGTGCACATCTTTGAAGTTTAGATGATTTTTAGCATCAATGGCACTTGAGGAGAGATATTTCGATATTGCAATACTGGACCTCAGTACCTAATCTGAGTTAAGAGTTATTTGAGATAGCTTCTCAGACCCTATTCCTCATAATCTAATCGAATCAGGTCTTTGTTTTTCTCCTTGGGGCAGGAATCACACAGCACTCACATGATACTGAGTAAGAAATCCCAGCTTTTCCCATTCTTGCTTTCAGTGCCATTCGCTAACGTATTTGTTGTAATTCATGAAAGGGATCTGTTGAGAGCTTAAAGGTCAACTGGTCTGAATAGAACTAAATCCATCTCCTACGTGGAAAGGAAGAAATAGAAGACATGGAAAAATCAACCAACCAAAAAACCCCAAACCTTTCCATAATATTTGTGCTTCCAGTAAGTACAAAAGTGAAGCAATTGCTATTAATGAATAAGCACATTGCTGACTGCAGCTCTATAGGGTGGACTGATGGATACTGCTCACAGCACAAATTGAGATAAGGTCTTCGACAGATGATCAAGGAAGCTGAGATGGAGATAAGAGTTTACATTCAAGCCATAAGACTGATCACGGAACTGCTCAGTCCATGACTACTTACGTTCACTGACTTCTACCTCTGTGGCTCCACTGTTGCACTCTAGTCTGTTAGAAAATTTCACAGATGAAGTCTTTTACTATTGAGGGACAAGTAGAAAAAAAAAAGTGTATTTCCACACTCTTCCTTGTGTGTTAAACCATATGCCAGGTACGCAAAAAATCTCGGACTAAATTCTCGAAGCTTTTGGGAAAGCTATCAAACCACAAGCCCAGGCTAAGCCAGAGTGAGTGTGTGAGTCAATGCACTTATTTAGAGATCTGTAGTAGCTGGGCTCTGGCTGTAAGCTTCAGGCTGTGCATGCCCAGAGTGAAGTCAGTTGTTGCTCTGAAGATGTTCCAGTCCGCAGTAGGAAAGGAGACCCAATTCACTGCAGGACATGTAGCAGTTAGATGTCTCGTTTTCAAAAAGGAAATTTGAATTCATTTATGCCCCAGAAAGGAAAATCCTAATAATAGTCTTATCAGAACTATGCCTACTTTATTTAGAACTGGAAAGTATGGTTTTAAAGGTTATTTTCTGAGATCTGATAACTCTTCACTAAAGGATAGAATTTTATTACATGCTATTGAGGATCGGATTAAAGTTATTCTATGGGACTCTTCTTAATCTTCCATTATTGGTCATGTTACCTTCTGCATCACCATAAATGGATTTAGAAAAGTAACTGGAAAAAAAGAGCTGACCTAATTGCAGAAGTAAGTACAGCCTCAGGATTCAAGGCAACATTAAGATGCTATGGGTTATTTTTTCAGTCTTCAGCCAAAGATGTAAAAAGTCTCATTTTAAAAAGTATTCTTACAAAAGGCCACCACTAATTGGTAGATTCTCCAAGAGGAACAAAATGTCTAGTAAAGAATCAATTACCACAATTTGTAGAGTTAAAAAGATATCTCTATTTCATATTCAAATCATGCTTGAACAATAATATACTGTTGCAAGACATGTCACAAGAATAATTTCATTGTGTATCAAAAAATGTGTCTCCAGTCTAAAAGAGACTAAGGGCAACCACTGAAGCTGAATCTTTCTATAATTTTATCCAGCTCCACAACAAATGTTGTGAAACTGGCTTTAGTGTTGATTCAAATTTTATCCTGCTTTAGCATCAGTACTGAAAATACCATTTCATTAGTTCTGTATTTATACATCTGAGGCAGACCAATAAACTCTCATAGTATTAGACACTAGGACCAGATTTTGCTATTGCATCTTATTATACATGGGATCTGGTATTCTGAATAGAAAGGTAATGATTTTGATTATTGAAAAACCCCTTAATTAGCCTAGGAAAAAAAGTAAAAAGATGGTATCTAGGCTATTTTTGTGTGTTCTGTTTCTCTTTCAAGTAATTACAGTTATTTGTGCCTCTATATTTCTCACGTCAAGAGCAGCAATGGCTATCTATTTAGTCTAAAGACCTTAATCATTTAGGAAAGGTTAGTGCAAAATACTGTAGCCCATCTCTTCAGTGACAACTTGGGTACAACTCTGACTTGTCACATACTTTAACAAAGCTCAAGATCCCAATCCCTTCACTCCAAAATGGTCAATATCTGAATTAAGTATATTTAAAATTCAGGATACACTTAAACTGTTCTGGAATTCATCCTGATTGGGGTAAAACGCCTGTCATTTTTTTTAGAGGTTAAACTTTGTTTTATTTAGCTAAAAACTACAGACCATTACATAATCGTATTGCTTTACTAGGAAAATCGTATTTACTTACTAGGACAGGATAGGACACGATAGGACAGGACTAGACTGTTCTTCATTTGGTTTGATGTATCTGCAATTTTATTCTTGCAGTGTTTCAGAGGGATCTGAAGACTTTTAGCTTTGTTTTCTTCAGAAGGAGTCAACGTAGCAATTTTATATAGATACTAAAACTGGCTGTATATTTTCCAGCTGACTCTTGGCTCAGATCCAGGTCGTTCCTTCACAGAAAATTGTAGCTGTTTCATGACAGATGCAAAAGGGCTTTGTTGCTCTTAGTCCAGTTCTCAGCAGCTTGTTATTGTAATCACAAAGACTAGCACCTTGTCTGTATTTGCAACAAAGATGGAAGTGACTGACTGGTGTCTGGACTTATTCTTTGCCTTCTTTATATTACTTGTCAGTGTCACCACTGAAAATAGAGTTCATCAATATTTCTCAGATAATTTTTTTTCCCACAAAAATAAAAGTTTATTTTGAGGAAATTACTATTTGCCATGCTATAATGAAGAATTACTATTTAGCTTCATTACATGATAAGCTAATGAGCTCACTACAACCCCCCAGTCTGATTTACAGTATGGTATATAGGTAATAGCAGTATAGGAACTCTTGTTAAATAGTCAGAATTTCTCAGATTTTCCTGTTCATAAATCCACCCTTTCTTTGCCTGACGTTTCCCCAAGCTTGACTGCTGCAAATATTTGGAAAAGACAATTTGGCAAAAAGCAGTAGGTGGAAGTCATCGCGTCCCCCCTCAGAGGCAGGATGAGAGCGACTAATATTCTGTAAATCCCCTCGAGCTAAATTAAGGTGAGCCGACACCAAACGATCAATTAAACGTTTTAACGGGAACAATCTGGGAAACGTAAAAGCGGTTGGTAGCGTGGGTTCTTAGTGGGTGCTTTTTGTAAGAAAGGAGCAGGCACTATCCTCTGTGTGTGTGTGTGTGTCAGTGTGTGTGTTACTGTTATTCGTGAGTCCCTTCCCCACATTAGAGCTGCGCATCTTGAGACCTCGGATAGGCAGGTGCTCCTCCCCTCCCCATTTCCAGCACTTCTTGCAGCTTTTGTTATGCTGGACCTGTCCTGCCACAATGTTTGAGACATTATCTCTTTCAGTCTCTCACAGGAGTGGAGAGACAGAGATCTCGAAGCTAGAGGTTATTTAATTAACAGAGGTTATGGCTAATCTAAGTGGTGAAGCACAGAACATACAGCTCTAGGATGATGCCTAATGGATCTTCTGAATGCTTTAGTAGCAGAAGGTTGGATGCTTTCTTGCATCTTGAGGAGTCAAAGAAAACAGAATAAACCTTGTCTTCTATTTTTCTCCTCAAAACTGTCTTGCTCAGAAGTCTTACCAGTATCAAATTACCTGCCTGATGAGTTCACATCGTATAATGTGCACAAATTACTTGCCTTGTATCAAAGTCCCCTGCTGCGATATTATTCCATGCATAAAAATAGAGAATAACAGCCGGTCTATGCATATTCTGCTTTCTAACAGATTTACGAGGAGGCTAACAGGTGCCTCGTAGTCAGCCACTTCTAGTGCACCTTAAAACCCTCAGCTGTTTTTCATAGCACAAAGACACCAACAGCTCCCAGATGTTTCAGACCTTCCAGAATCAAACACATTGTTAACATGCAAAGAGGTTTATGAGGATTTTTCCTGTTCCTGGTTGTTCAAGTGCTGAATTACTTTGCAGCTGGCTGATAAAGAAAGTTGTTTTTCAAAAGAATGACCTTTTCAGACAAATGTCTGCTGTCATCGTGCAGATAAGATCTGTCAACACAAGTGCAATTTTTGCACAGTAATGCATTACTTTGCAGCAAAGTTGGTCTGGCCAGGTAGCTGCAGCCACAGGCTGGCTTCTACTTGATTAAAAACAATTCGGGAAGTAATATCATCTTTCAAACACAGCTCACAGACATGAGTAATACCATGGACTTCAAAAACCCACCCTCACTTGCTACTTCTTTTTGTCTTGGATGACAACAAATCAGATTAATAAGCCTATGTGTCTACATATCAATACAAACATCTTTCATAAGTTCTTTCAAATCTTTCATATCATATAACGAAGAGAGCAGCAGGTCACATTTCATATTTTTTCCCCATCGCAAACAAATTTAATCTGGGATATTTTTCCTCTGAAACCTGTAAGGATGGAGAGCATCCTTGCCCTTTGACTGCTCCCAGTTTTGTTTCAAGCACTGGACATTTAATCTCAAAAAGTTACAAGGCTGAGTTAACCTTGATTTACATATAGGCTTTGAATTTTTCCTATGATACAAAGGTTAAAAAAAAAGTTCTAAGGGATACATTAATTTTGTTTCTACTATTCTGTCTTTAAATTATGAGAACATTAATATCCTATTAGTATTTTTTAGTTGAGACTTGACACACAAAGAAAACATTAAAAAAATAAACCAAACCTTAAAACTGATTTTTCATTATGAAGGGGAAAAAGAGTACAAATTTAAGCCTGGAAAACAAAACGTGTTGGAGAATGGCTTGTGACTTATCAAGACTAGAAACAATAATATTGAAATTTAAACTGTCAGCTGAAAGTCAGTCCAAAATTACCAAATTATACATCAGGATGCTTAGATACATCACCCTGAGTAACTGGGCACATTGCCTTTACCCTGCTGAGATGCTGAATACAGCCATCTATAAAAGCATGTATTCACAGTCACGAAGTAAGGTTTCAGTGAAGAGATTGAACATGAAAGAGGAGGCAATGTCCATTTTGACACCTCTCTTCTTGCAGACCACACAGGCTTATTAAGTCTCATTTATTTTCATCACCTAGAGACAGCATTTGCAATCTGATAGTATAACCTTACTTGCCTGAACTTTCAGAGTGCTTCCTGCTAGGAATTTTTGCCAATTACATCTAATAGACACAGGAACTGGAGCAGAGGAGGAGTTGAACAAGTAGTCCAGCATCAATCACAGCCTGGAATAGATTTCAATTACAAACCCCCTGTTTTACAAATAAGTTGCAGAAAACATTTTATCTGTATTACAGTCAGAGTCTATTTACCACAGCCACCTCCTCCCTTGCCCTCTTACTGCCATGTGACTCATTCCTGTGGTCTGCACAAAATACAATCAAAATCATCCTTTTTTTCCAGACATTTATCATTTTCAATTGCAGTTCGTTTTTTCAGCTGCAAAGTTATTAGTCTGACTGAAAAATCCCACCAAAATCTACCCTTCAATGTTTATTTATATATTCATCAATTAGAAGCTCTTAAAAATGTCAAAGATCTTCTAGTCTCATTTGGAGCTATTCATGGAGCATCACCACAGTTCTAAGGTTTACAGAAAGTTAACATGAACTATTAGACAGTTTAGACAGTTTTTAAAAGAGCTCCAAGTTATCTGAACCTCCTGATAAAAGAGGGGGGGGGAATTAAAAAAAGAAAAAAAAAAGAAAAAAAAAAGAAAAAAGAAGAGCCTAGCTCTAGCTACAGCTTCCTTACTTCATCCTCAGCTACTGTGAAACTGGAAAGTGTGTCATCATTATCGCATGAATTGACTGCCACATTATTGACAATACTTCCACCAGTGTTTTTAACTGATCAAGGGTAAGGACAGCTCGTTTCAAGTTCCTGGTGTCAGATTTTTTAATGCTTGCTAGCCACCAAATTCATTGTTCATCTTCGTATGTCCCTGATGAATACTTCTACAATTTTCATATTCTTATTTATATTCACTTCCCTTTTAGTATGCTGTATGTGTAAAGACTGCGTACATGCATGCAAAATTAATGCATATGAATGCATTGTGTATGTTTTATAGTATATATAACCTGAAGGTAACTAGGTCTGCGTGCTATGTCATCGTCACTCATAGGATCGGGGCTGCTATGGACTTGCTGCCAGTGGCAGATGAAATACGTGTTGGACTGGCAAATTGTGATCACTCACTTGCAGAGATCTGGAGGGATGTTGTAATATTCATATCACGGGAATTCTGGAACAAACCAGGTTTCAGTGTTCAATAATGTATTAATCGTGTGCTGAACTACAAGCATATATTTTGCTTTACAGATTTTAGGATCAGGCCCTAGGTTTCTATGGTGCACTTGTGCTGGACCCACGGTCAGTTTATTTGTTAAGCAGACCCAGCTTTGATGACTAGAACTCTGAGGAGTAGAGGAGTATTAATTTAATGGATAATTAATCTACCTGTTTTCTCTTTCAGGTTTTTGGTTGCATTACACTGTCAATAATTCTTCTGTTTCCAATGAGCAATGTGGTATTTACTTGGGCTCTTGAGATTTAACGTGGAAAATGAGCAGAGTTATTTTGATTCATTGTTGTAACAGACTGTAGACCTCTCCTCTGTTTTTAGAAACGTTTACCATAGCAGCTGAAAAATGATTATTCAAATTACTATTGCTACAGCCATGGGATTAGATCTTGGGCTTAATCCAAAACACTCTCTGTGCCACTAAGACCTCTTTTCTTATCCTTCTAAACTCTGCGCGCGCGCACACACACACACACAAAAGTTGAATAGCACACTGACTGGGTTTTTCTTTTCTGTTTTTAGGGGAGAATTTCAATCTAAACCATACCTACCCTGTGTAGTACATTACAATCAATATGACTTTCTATTTATTAATGTTGGCACAAACAGAAGTGGGGAATTATCGGTGAGAATGAGCTGAAGTATTTTTGGTACTAACAGCAGGAAGACTTCTGCTACACATAGTTAAGCAGTAAGATTTAATTTCATGCAGCTCTTTCTTGTTTTGTGTAAATTTCAGAACTGAACATGAAGCAGATTCTCAAAATGTGACAATTTTAGCTTAAGAGCTGAACACGATTTTTTTCCTTGTTATTAATATATAGCTGTCATTAAAGATCTGACAAATTGTGTACAATGTCAAAATACGATTATGATGATTGTCTTTTGCTTGCCAGATGCTGGTAAAATTTCTTTACCTAATACTCATATAAAGTGTGAGATTCATATATATCATCTACTTACTTCCAAATTTCTGTGCTTTATACTATGTGAAATGAGAATGTCTCCTCACACTTTAGCTTCAACCCAGGTTCTCAGTGTGCTCTGTGATGTAAATTATTTTCTTTCTGGCTGAGCTATTTCTGTGCTTTTAGGGAGATAAATGAGTATCAAAATGTGTCACTGTGATTGGAAGTGTTGAGACGAACTTGTGGGAAATCTTTGCTCCAACAAAGATGTTTACATTCTGACTTGTTCACCTCTAAATCAGGACATCACAGTGCTGTGGTGTCAGACATTGCCACAGACATATAGATTTTGTCTTATGGTCAGTCTCCAGGAAATACAGTACCCCTGAGCCACACACAGTGAATCACGTAATCTATAAGGTATTCATGGCATACCACCTACATCTTCTAGAGAATCTGGACCTCAAATGCTATGGGAATGGGACTGTATAAAGACATGGACAGTTAAATAAACCTCTGCACCATCCAGGCACTCCTAATCCCAGGAAGAATTAGCTGATGTTTCAGATCACGATTGCCTTTCTCTCCTGCTCCTTCTTCCTCCATGCTAACAGAGAAAGCAGGATGGTGCATAGCTCATTTTTAACTCTTTTACTTCTTCCTTTCTTTTCTTCTGAGAAAAAAAAAAGAAAAAAGAAAGGACCATAGGGGCTTGATTTCACAGGGGGTGCATCTATGACTATAAATTCATGCTGCACATGCAAAATGAAACTGTCAAGAGTTCATTTTTTCCAAAATCTAAGATTTTTTGACTGCACAACTCCTTGCTACCTCACTGACCTTCTGAAACATCTTTGTATTTATCCTCTCAGACTTCACTGACTCAAACAAGACGAAAACTGTAGCACATTTTTACACATTAGAAGAGGAATGTAGGTGTCATTAAACAGGAATCAGAGTTTTCTGGAAGAAAGAAAACTTTATATCTTATGCTGATTTATCATATGCAGAAGCATGTTCTCAAACCTGGTCAAATGGAGGTGGATAAGGAAGGTTTTTGCTATCAGCAAGCTGGGGGAGATAACTTCTCCCCAGATGTTGTGATTAATAGCTATTAAGCAAACTCTCAGCCTCCGCTGTTACGTACAGAAACGAATGTACACCTGACCTGCAGCAGCCTGTAGAGCTACAGAAACCTACCCAAAGGCTTTGCTGGCTGACAAGCTAACTTTCGAGTATCTTTTATAGGCCTTTATGCCTTAGTGTTTCATTTCAGACGCCTGACTCCATGCCACTAGGGTAGCCAGCACCAGCAATTGATTCTGCTGGGTCAAATTTCCTCAGTACTATACAAAATAAATGTTGTGCTATGAAAATAATTTTAGATAAGTTTCACATTTCTCTTAAGAAAATACTGATTTCATTTAATTACCTACGATGTCTGGGGGTAAAGCAGTTCAAAAAATAAGTTTTGCAAATATTGTTCCAAGTTAAGTCACATTTGTAATGCCTACTAAAGCAAAATGTATGAAGATTCCTATTTTCCTTTTCAACATAAATATTAAATTGCTTCAGTGGTATAATTGAGCTGTAGAAAAGCTTGCTTTATTTTAAAGAAGCAGTGGTGACTTACAGAAATCTGCCAGGCTGCTTTTCAGAGGCTTTTTCAGTTTGCCAGGATTTCCTCATGTGTAAATTCTTTTGCTGCAGCTGCCGTTACAGATTGAAGGGGAAAAAAAAAAAAAAAGTAGCTCCCTCAGGTTTCATACCACATTCAATTTCTGTTTGTGGTTGTTTAGCCTCATACCAGTAACACCAGTGATACCGATTAGCAAGAAACCAGAGGACTTTTCCTTAAAAAATCTCAGAAGCACCCAGCCAGTTTACTGCAACAAAACCAGCAAAAACATAGACCACATGTACAGACCTTTCAGGGAAAAAATGTGAAACAATGGTATGTATTTATCACTGCACCTCTCATCACGTCCTCAAACTCTGCCCACTGATTTCTCCTCTTCATATAACATCTGATGTCCCAAACCACTAAGAAGCTGTAAAAGGCTTTTCAAAACATCAGAACTCCCTTAATCTGCCACAAAATTTTCTCTGCTTTTCCCTAAATGGGGGATTTCATTGTAAGATTTATGGGCCAGAATGGCAATATTTAATCCCAGAGGAGTAACACATTTCAGATGTTGAAGTCTTTCCGTAGAGGCACAACTGGCAGCTTTACACCCCTAATGTAGTAGGGGTAGTTTTCCAGCTGGATACACAGCTTGCAGGAGGTGAGCTGCATAACTTGCAGTGGGAAACAGAGCAATGGTGTCTAACCACAAAGACCACCAAATGGACTTTCAAGCTCAGATTTTTTAAGTACATAAAAAGGGTAGTTGGGAGAATTTTTGGTGGTTTAGATGTATTTTCCTATGTTCCTTGCATCTAGTTTTATACACAGGAAAGAAACAGCTTTAGAGGTAAAACAGCTAGAAAGGCAAGCGTAATTAATGCATTTCAAACTTTGGTCAGAAACCTTTTGGTAGGTGTCTGCGGTAGGCATGTCATGATGTAGTGAGCTTAACATCTGACTGAAGCAGGATACATCATTTTGCTACCTTTGATTGAAAGACCCACCCCATGCTTTTGTCAATAAACCTACACAATACCGTGAAATATGACATATTACTACACTCAGAAAAAAAATTTCTCCCATTGCCCTAGAACTTTATGGATTACTTCTGCTGACATGAGACAAAGTTGGGATTTTTTTCACTCATTCAAAATTAGGATTGAAATTTAGCAAGTAACTAAAGTCAAAACCTTTATTCTGAAAACCCTTATTCTGAAACTGCTTTACTATTGTAGAGTTGAAAGTCACCTCACCTCACTTGGGATTTGTAGATCAGAGATATGTACATCAGTTTTGGTCATCTGAGGCTCTCTGTACAGGAAGGAGGCTTCCTAGTAGATATTTTTAGGAAACAACTTTCTGGATCTGTTTTGAACCTCTACTTCCTGAGAAGAAGAAAGCTACTGTTTCTTGCCCTTGATGATAAGGGCCATCCAGCCACGCAGTTCAGATGAAATGACCAGCAGTCTATGTGACACCAACCCCGAGGTGGACTTCCACTGGAGGACGCCAGACGAGTTGGCCCTACTGCTGTAGAGCTGCACGTCTCCTTGACCAGCCATGATGTTAGAAAGTCATCTTCAAAAGCATTAGCCCTATACTGTCTAGCTTCACTGTCTCTCTTTGACATTTAAGCTCTTACTGAGAAGATATTTGAAGGCTTCCTGTTTTCTTGTTGTGTGTTGGGTTAGTTGTTAGGGTTTGATTTGGGATTTTTTTCCCAAGTTGCCTCTGGGATTTCAAGCAGCAAATCCTCATGCCTGGCTATTTATAGCTACGGAGGTAGAAGATCACTTCATCGTGAAACACAACTTCAGATGGAGGCAATCGAGAAGTCATTGAACTCAGCAGCTGTGCAGCTGCGTCACCAAACTCTTCATGCTGCCCAATTGTTTTCCTTGGCGACTGCTTCCTCTAAGAACTTGTTTTTTCCTGACTGTGCCTCAGTTGGCTGTTTGTGAAGGCCTCGTCAGTGTTTGTTGAAGAAAGAAAGAGCAAGCAGTTGCTTCTGTTATTCTCCAGAGAGTTTTATAGAGAAAATGCTGTTTAATATTGACATATTCTCACAGACTCCGGGGGAGACTTTCTACAGAGAGGGAGGGAAAAAGAAAAGGAGGATGAGGGGAGACTTGCTCTGTCTGACTTTTCTCCCCAGAGGACAAAAATCAAAAGAGAAAAAATAAATATATTTTTCCTTCTGTTTGTTTGTGACTGTTGCATCCTGAAGATCCATTCCTGTGTCCATGCTCAATGTTCCTGAAGCTAGTTCACTGCTCGTGAATACTATGTTGTACATTTGTTAGTAGAAAAGTGCAATATAACAGTGCCTCTCATGTTTGTCAAAAGATAGAGAGTTGGACCAGCCAGCAAGGTCTTCTAAGCAACTCTGCTTTAGTGCTGGAGGTTCTTCAGTTTACAGACCATGGCATGACCTGGAAAGATCTACAGCAAAGCATCGCCAAGCTGTGTCTACTGACACAAGCACTGAGAAGGTTTGGTTAAAAGACCAAATCTACTCTTTGCAGAGCAGCAAAATTCCAAAAATAATCTGCTACTGTGGGAAGAGGGTTCAGAATAAAACCAGACCTGGATGCTTTCCTCAAGCACATCCAGTTAAATGAAAATTACAGGAACCTAAGTAAATAAAGGGAATAAAATAAAATAAACATGCTACACCCCCTTTCCCTTCTCTTTTTAAGTCTTCTTCCTACTTCAAAGCAATCTTCAGACTTTAGTCCTACATGTGGGTACAGAAAGCATACCCATACTGTCCATACACATCCCCTCTGGGGTAAGCTCTCAACCTTGCACGTCTTTGAACACAGTTCCTGACTGCTGGTGCCTAAACAGAGGCAGCATCACCTTCTATATCCTGCAGTGTCTTGTGGTTAAATAAACTTCTCAACAACCCACTGCCCTAGTATTACCCTGTAGACTTGAAATGCTCAGCACAGCACTCCAGACTTCAGAGCCTGGGAAAAAAAAAAAAGAAATTCCTCTTTCTTCCGGATTTCTCCTAAACCAACAAAGCCTCAAGCAAGAAACAAGCAGTCAAAACAAAATTAAAAGAGTATGAGACTGCTGTCTGGGATAGATGGTGGTACAGAATAGCTGGTGCAAAACCAGTGGAGAAGAGCAAACAGAGCAGCTGCTCTGGAGGGCAAAATGCAGAGGTGTGAAATGGCCTCTGTGGGAGAAGCCATGTGGAAGAGTTTGCACAGCCTTGCTGGTGTACGGGCAATCATGAGAGAGGTACAGATAGGAGAGACTGCTGGTGGGCATGTGGTTGTGCAGAGCAGCTCGTGCAGAACATACAGAACAGCAAGCAGAGAACAGGTTATGCAGAAGATCTGCTGTGCACTGACTTTGTGTGACATTTCTGCTGCCTTTTCAAGCCTTTTCAGATCCCCACTAGCCAAAATTCCTGGACCTATGACAGGTACGACACTGGACCATGAGAGTGCTCTGTGCAGCACAGCAGCCACAGCCCGCAAATGACCAACTTTCCTTGCCAGCCTTTTACACACCTCTTGTGCCATGTCCAGTTCCCTGACAGAGCTATGGGATCTCCTGTAAGGGAAGGAATTCTGTTTGTTTTCCTTACTTTCCAGATGTACAAGTGTGATGGAGCACTTGTGTAATGGGGGAGCAAATAGCCACAACTAATCAGCCATAGGACATGCTATGTGTGCTCAGGGAAGGTGACAAGGTGGGTGCCACACTGACTGCAGTTTAAAGGCTCTTTCTCCGTTACCTGTTCCTCCTGGGGGAGTCACTAGTATTTTCGGTGTGCTTTCCCTCAGATCCCAAACTGCTCTGAGGGTACAGAGATAAATACAAGATGTCTTCCCTGCTAAAAGCTGTTTTCAAGTACCTGGCAGCCAGACAGCAGTCTGGCCCAGTGCGATGCTTATCTAATTATATAATATAAATTAACAGACATATCTTCTTTTCTTTATAATTTCCCTCCTAAGAATATATTTTCTTGTTATTCTATGCTGTTTCCCTTTCTTGTTTTCTGCTTCACCCATAACTTGTCTTCCTAACAGCCTCCATTTGTGTACAAACAGTATTATGTTATGAATGGTGTCATCTCTCCTGTCTTCTACTCCACACTGAACTTGCAAAGTTGTCTGTAACTTGCCCAGCCCCACAGCAGGCACAGTGGGGCAGGACAGGCAACAGGGATCTCCTCTGCAGGGGACAACTTGCTGGTAGAGCTGTGCTTCTCCCACTTGCAGACCTCTGGAAGGGACAGCTTGCTGGCAGACCTTGCTGGGCTGTAGCACAGAAGCACCCTGAAATTTTCACATCTTCTATATTGTCATTGCTGAGCTCCCTTTCTCCTTATTTTGCTGATTAGGCCTTGCAGAAATAACAAAGAGGCTTTAGAAATCTTTGTGACGATAAAGAGAGGTCAGACTAAAGAATATATAAAAAATTCATCTTTTTTGAGCCAACCTTGACTTGGAGAAGCTGCAGCTGCCAGTTTCTTTGACAGATCAAGATCACACGTCAGTTACTTTTTTTTGGTCTGAGAAACACAGCCAGTAACTGCTTATAACAGAACAGTTGCCTGAACGTTTTGTTTTAGACACCGACTGCCATGTTATTTCATCTTAGCCAAGAAACAAAGATAGCAAGGTTGTGTTATAGACTTCACATTAACTGCTGGCACCAATAGATGCTGACTCTATCTTAATAGAGAGCAATTAACCTTTGCAGCTTTGACCGATCCCAGGGGAATGAGTGGCAATTAATAAACTCTGCTCTTCTGTCTCAGCAGTTAAGGGTCACACCACAGCTGAAATGACACAGATGCTTCTGCGGCCAAAGGAAGTGACAATGCTTTCTTTCTGAAGGAACTTCATCTGACCCTTATTCCCTCGGAGTAAAAGTTCCTACAATGCAACTGCACTTGTAGGCTGTTAATAGGTATAAGCTCCACAAGATTTTTGAAGAGAACTTAGAAAAAAGGAACTATTGGTAGAACACAGCAGTTTTTGATGAGTAAGGAAACATCCTTTCTGCCATCCATAGTGTGTCATGATTACAAAGTCAAGGCAGTTGGCCAGTGCCAACAATCTTGCATTATTGCAATTTTAATATTGCTACATCACTTTCAAACTCTTCAGTGCTGTTGTAATAAGAGTTGTTATGCAATTTATTTCAAAGTCATTACTGTGTTATCTGGAAGCCAGAAAGCTTATCTTACAATAAAAGAAGCTAACCCCTCTGTGGATCTTACCAAACACTGTTGGTCAAAAATCTGAAAAACTGGCAACGAACAAAGTTGCTTTTATTGGAGGGGTGAAAAGTGCTCTTCTGTTAGTGACAGCATGGGTGTCATGCCATTATTAAATACATGTGCAATAATGTGATAGAAAAAACCCCAGTATTCATTTTTAGGAATGAATAAAATCTTTCAACAGTATAGTTGCAGTCACAGCCAGCCAGGAAGTCATGAACAGATTGCATGCCTGGCGTTGTATAAACCCAAAGGTGCAAGGCTTGTCCCAAACAAGTCAGTTGGTATAGCTGGACGGTCTAGACATGATGGCAACCCAAAAGGAAGTTTCCAGCGGCCCCAAAGATACACTTTGATGCCAAAGGAGTTAAACAAAGACACAAGAACCAAGTCTATAAAGAAACTTGCTGTAGAAAATGCTCCAGATAAGAGATGCACCTCTGTCTCTCTGGGAACGGTAGCAATATTTGCCAAGAAAGACGACAGTTGTGGGGTTTAGAATACCTAGAGTATCTGGATTTAGCTCTCAGCAGTTTCTGTCCCAGGTTTACTACATAGATGTCTCACACTCTGTAGTTATGAAACAAGGTTAATAGTACTTCCTTTCTGCTTCTTGTCACATACAGGCAGAATTGAGGACAACAGGATCCGAATTAGATACTCTCTAAATGACATCAAAGCACAACTCATAAATACTGAAAAGCCTGTAAATAAATGACTTGTGTGCAAAGCATTTCTAAACGTAATCTAAGGGCAGAATAATTATACCATAGGGCTAACAAAGGGTTTTCATAACATCAGGGCACAATTTGCTGTCAGAAAATTTTCTCTTAGGAGAGTCTATTCCAGTCTGACAGAAGAAGGAGGGAAGACATACTTGTTTAAAAAGAGGTTTATACCAACACATTATTTGTGTAAACTTTAATCTCCTTACAGTAGAAACATACACAGTACAAGCCAAAAGTAGTATAACAATTTTACAGCAAAGCTTACCAGTAAAATGCAAAACTAATTTGTATCAAATTCTTAAAAAACTGTGCACTTTCTCAAACTTAACTTTGTTCAGCACATCGTTTTGATTTATATATAATAAGGCATTAATTCTATAAGAATCATTTACTATATTCCAAAATCGCATGACCTAGGTGTAACACTCTATAGCCTGATACCATTTTTGTGTCTTTCGATATTTACAGACTTGATCTACCTGCATTGACACATAGCACACAAGCACTAAGAACAAATACAAGCTTTGCCAATACTAGGTTCACATTGAAAAAAGTAACACCAAACAAAAAAAAGCTCAACTGTGCATTGCAATAGCTTGGTTCTGCTGCAACCATGACTGTAGTTTAAGAATAATTCCCCTTTCAACATGCTTCCCCACTTCCAATAGTATTTCAGTCTTTCAAAATGCAGAACTGAATCTGCTCTGAGCCTGCAGGTCCTGGAAGTGGACACCATTTCTACTAGCTACCCAAAATTTGATTTCCTTCTCCCTTTCCCCAGAATACAGTTCTTAAATTTATTTGAAAGTTAAATTTTCTATAAATGGCATAATTGAATTAATTCTAGCTACTATGTACAGAAATGGCTCAGGCAATTAAGTTAGTCCACCTTGTCATTAGTCAACAGGAAGTATAATTACTGTAGCTGTAAAGGAGGTATCTAGTGTTCCAGAATAAGTGAGTTTAATTATGGTGAGAGCTTCCTCAATTCTATTTACATTACAACTTCAGGTTCAATGTTAAATAGCAAGTCATCGTTTCCTCTTCGAACTTCAAGTAGTAGAGGTGATTCATTCATCACAGCATCTTGCAGGTCACTGGAAGTCATCAAAGGACGCCCATTGACTTTAACAATAATATCTCCATCTTGGATCCCTCCTCTGCAAAGACAAGAAGAAAAAGGCAGTAAGTAAGCATTTTATGCAGAGAAAAAGTACAAATACTATTCACTACCTCTTTGGCTGATCTGATAAGTGTTTACTTGCTTTAGTTTCCATTGAATGGAAATTCCACCCTGACTGCAAAAGAATACTCAGTAGTATGTGCTAAATGCAAAATCAGGCTTGCATTATTTCATTGAGGATTTTCTTCTAGAACAGCAAAAACAAGTAGTCTAGATTTCTCTTTTTCTTCCAAAAAACTGCAGCAAAGGAGGACAGAAAAGACTTCTAGCCATGACTGACTCACTGCACTCCATCCATTTGCAAGTACATGCAAAATAAATAAAATAAAATAATGTGCTCTACATACCTATGAGAAGGTGAGTTTGGAACAACTTCATGTACATAAATTCCACTTCTGACATCAGGAAAATCAGCATTACTGTGTTTCAGCTCTTCCACCAAGCTAAAAGAAGAATAAAATTATATAGTTTCTTATTCCCCTACAAAAGCAGTAGCATTCAAAAATTCTTATTTATTCTCATATTTTTTATGATCAAAAATGAATGACTTAACATTGTTAATAGTCCCTTGATCTTTTGATGAGAATATAAGGAATTTGAATTCAGATTAAAACAAGTAACATGACTTTTAAGAGAGTTAAAACTACTTACCTGTGCTAAGCATGCTATAGTTAATGGTCTCCTATGTCTCCTGTGAGAACCTGACTTTTGCTATTTGTAGCACAGAGGACACTGTAGCACAGTGACAGTAGCACTCTCTGTCCTAGATGCTGTACAGGGACAAAAGACATTCCTGCCCCAAAGAATTAATGCTGGTGATGGGGCAAAGTTTTTAATTATTTTGCTTCCCTTATTTTGCAAGTCAGTCTTAATTTGTCTTTATCTACAACATAGCTTTTGATAACTTCAGTCACCAGATAGATCGGAACTGTGAGAGTTTTCCCAGGAAGCTTCAGCTTCCTCAAGTTTTCTTGAGGAGTTATTTCTGCATCCCTTTCTAAAGAAGGAAGACAGGAACCAGCTGCAAAATAGAAACTCTAAAAACATCCTCTTGTTCCTGAGATGACATCAATTCAGGTCTGTGCGCAGTGTGGGCTAAAACCCATTTCTAGAAAGAAAGAGTTTAAAACTAATGTCGGTTTACTCTGCTGTCCGCCAAGAAAATCTGAGGTCTTTCAGATGGAAAGCAAGTCAAAATGGCTGCACACAGCTCCGCTTCATTTGATTTTGTACTGAGGAAGTTAACAATTAAATGACTAAAGCAAACACACCAAGGCAAGTAGTCTTTTCTTGAAAAAAGGCCTGGAGACATCTTACACTGCTTCATTAGATGTCACAAAAGCAGTAAAATCTCACATCATGTTCACTCCAAAATTATGCAGATAAACATTCTGAGTTTCTCCCTACTGGTGGTGGCCGGGTGATGCTAATGCCATTACACTGATTTGTTCCAGCTGAGGATCTCACCCTTTTGGGAGGACTGCAAGAGTGTAACTCAATGAACAAAGATGGCTTTACTGCAACCCCAGCTGGAAATTGTCTTGTTTAATTTTGTAGTCTACTGCCCATTGGAAACGTGCCTACTGCTGGGGAAGAACACAATTGTAACTTAGAACTCCTGACATCCTTGTGAACAACCAAAACCAGTGTTCAGACTCTTCCTAATTTCCCTCAGCTGTCAATAGGGCAGTATTCAGAGAATGACTGACAAGTGATTTTCCAGATCTCAGAACATACATTTCACTAATATCATTAAAATGATTGTAGACTTTATAGACGCCAACACACACTTCTGGATCCTCTGGAGATCTGTAATGAAAGCTGAATGATATAGTACTGAACCACTACTGACCACATTTTGTATGTGTGATCATTCAGATTACAACTCCAAGATACTTACGCAGGTGTTATTGTCAGCATTCTGATGCCAATGAAACGTTTCTTCCCATCTGAAAATAATACAGAGGATATTTTAAAAATGTTAGGCAAACACTGACAAAAATAACTACTTTGATGACCTAAAACACCTGTTAATTAAGACAGAATGTATCAGCTTTTAACAAAACTAAACAGAAATCATACAGATCTACACTGAGGTCATTTTTTATTTGGTGTACAGAATGGCAATGCCTTTCCCTGCAAGTGAGGGTAAGAGAGAAGCTCATTTACATTCCGTAAGAGTTTTTCTTCAGGAAATTCAGGAAAATTTCTGTGATCTAGTATCACATAACTGCAGTAAGTGGAAAACTTCATAGCCACCATTTCATCTAAAACTGGTAAAGACAATTTAATTATACGGTGTTCTCATTAAAATGTAGAAATGGAATTTAAAGACATTAAAATTTCCACCTTTCAGAGAAAGAACAATCAAAAGACTAATTGCAATGCAAACAGCTTGTAACTTCTACCCCAAAGAATGAAAAGCAAGATTTTTTTTTTTTAAAAAAACAAACCAAAACAAAACCAAAACAAATCATAGACTTTAGCCAGGACTCTATAGAATTTCAAATGGTGCAAATTCACTCCTTTAGGAACAGCACCACATTTCTGTAGTTGGCTTTTCGTAGTCATGATATTACACAGCTGTATTATGAAAAAAATGCAGTTTGATGACTTCCTAAAGTGAGTGCTTCAGTAGTTAGTTATATCCGCTGTGAAACAATATTTCCCCTTTCTTGTTCCAGCATAACTACTTGACAATTTCTTTGACCTTCTCCATGTTCTCATGAGGAAAAAGTTTGAAAAGGAATTGTACAGAGTCCCATCAAACTCTTATTCTTTCCAAGAAAAATAGTCCCAACTAAAGGAATCAGTCTTGAATATTATGCATGTCCAATATTCCCATTAGTGTCAGTGAAAATTTCAAATACTAAACACTGGATTTACTACACTCTGAACAATCTTACATCTGTGACTGTAACCCCTGCTTTTCCTTGAAGTGTTCTGTCTTTCTTAAAGTGAAAGTTATGAGGCCAAAATCAGCTATAGTAGGAGTGTCATGAAGAACAGCCTCAAAAGCTTTGGGCATGGCTGTGAAGTAGTGCACTCGCAGTGCTATTCTAGTCTACATATGGCACATGCAAATACTGAAGTGTAAGTTTTAACTTCTAAAAAGTAGCCAACCATGGTATTTCTCCCACTTGAAAATAATCTCCTCACTCCTGCAACGTGGGCAGTTAAATGATGGTCCTCATGAGTCTGCAGTCAAACTGAAGAGACACACAGATGACAGACTCTCTAGGGACAGTTTGCTGTCTGCATTAAACAGTTGGCTGCTGGTCATCGTCTGTGTGATGCAGAAATATGCAGAAGCACAAAGAATACTCTTGAGGCCGAGTCAGGAATGTTTACAGGAAAGAAAAATGAAATCTAAAGAAGAGACAAAAGAAACTGATTTGGAAGAAACAAAAGAACAAGGAAGAGATTGGGCAAGAATTAAGAACCACAGCAAAAATCCTGCTGATCTAAAAGGGAATTATTTCCCCAGTGGCTGATATAGGTAAAAACAAGGCTTTGGGAAAAAAAAATAATCTGGTAACTACAGAGTCACAATCAAAAGTCTCATTCCACCTGCATCTTTGGGCTGTTTGGGGTATTATTTCACCCCTGTTCATGTATGAAAATTCAAAACGGCTTTCGGCCCTCTCACTCCACAGTTAGTTTGCCACACTGGCAAACTGGCTCATACTATAACAGTAACAGGGTATTGTATAAAGTAAGACTAATAACTATGAGGTATGGATTATCTTGGCAGCAGAACCTAGATTCCTCCCCTTTCCACCCCCCAGCCATTTTGTATGTCAGAACACAGGTAACAAAAACTTGAGGCCTCTTGTTTTGCAAAAGTCCATTCCATTCAATTTAACCCAAATCAAACTTCCTGCACAAAAACCACAAAGTTTTCATCAACAATGATCAGAGGGAATATAATTGTCCAGTTTATTAGACGCAATAGACTGAACAGGAACAGACAACCAGTTGTAGTGTTTCATCATCCCAAAAGATAAGCATTTTGACATCAGGGTTAAGTCACACTGGCAGAACACTACATGGTACCTGAAACTACAACTGTCATAATACATCTACTCTGTGAATAAAAAGTCTCAGAACCTGTCACTCTGGCAATTTGTGCAATCATGAGGCAGAAGAAAAAAATGATTAAGAGAACTGGAATAAAGAGATCATAACTCTAAGAAGCATGTCACCAGGGTGAAGTCCCAGCAGTAGTTAGAAGAAGGTTAATATGTTGAACAATCAGGTTGAACAAATGTGAAACCATTGCAGCTTAAAGCTGCAGCAGAGCACAGCAGAGATATTCAAATTGCATCTCGCTTCTGTAGACACCGGGCCAGATTAAACACCACTTCCAGTGGTACAACGTCAAACAAACCAGCCTCAACCACTAGTTTAAACTTAAATGTGCTTTGTGTTAATAGAGAGTCACAAGCAGCTGACCCCAAGTATCTAGAAGCAGTTCACTATTTACAGAGATTTCTGTTCCCCAGGAAGGAAAAAAATTGCTTTACTGTTAAACTTTTAATTTTTACTGATGCTTGTAATAGTAGAGATACAAACCAGACAGATAAACACAGGCTGAAGGGAGAAGTGTTTAGGACTTATAAACTGTGGCAAAAAGAACTGATAAATCCAAATTAAGGGGTCAGGGACTCAAACTCTTATGGGCATGAGTAACTCTGGCATACAAGTATCCCTATTGCTGTTGATTTCAGTGGGCCTAGGATATCACCAAGATCTCTGAGTGAAGAAATGAATCCTGCACTTTTTATTCAAGTGGCAGGCAAAACTCATACTTCTCTCCTCACTCCTTTTGCACTTAAATCATCTTGCCGTTTGCATTAGCAGTTCTGAAAGCATTTAAGATTTTCCACTACCAAACAAACTATGAAAACAGTTCAATTCTATAATGCTGAATTATGTGCAGTGTACCTTCCATAGAAACAGTATAGCTGAATTTAATCAGTAGTCTGAATCTATACTTGGCAAGCCTCCTAAATCAGCCTTTATTACTATTGGTAATAATTATCAGTAATATTGATATAAATACACAGGTAAGCATATAGTTTCAACGAAACTAATGAAGTGTTGTGGAGATGTAAATGAGGTTTCATAGAAATTACTTGTGGGGTGTGGCCAATGCAGACCTCCCCCATTTCTCGTTGTCCAGCTGAAACAAGGTTCATTCACTTTTCTGCTAACATTATATGAGAGGCTAGGCTGACCTCTTAGGCTAGCTATTTCTCTAATATTTTGTCAAATTGCTTACTGTCTTCCATTCTGAAGGATCCATGTTTGAACACTTTCTAGATTTACTGTTCTGCTCAAGTCTAAACTAGGAATAGATGGCAGAGCCAAGACTGAAACTGAGAAAATCCTATGAGATACTAACAAAAGAAGTGAAAAAAAATCATTTAATGCTTAAGTATATAAATTACTCTCAGAGGGGAAGTCTGAACACACAGATAATTAAACCCAAGATGTATATGGAAACACTTAACTTCATGCACCAGTTTAGGAAATCCTAACTATAAAAGGAGGCATTATTACTGATAAATCCAAAATTATAAATATAGGCTTTCAGACCATTCAACAGATAAATATCTCTATGCAGATTGTGGTAAATCTTTGGTCAAAAATACATTAGGTATTATTCTGTATTACCCATGCATCAGGTAATATAGAATATTTAGATAATAATAAGCAGTGCTTATACTTCATTCAAATGCCATCTTTTCCTTCTTTTCCCCTCTCTCTGCTCCTGTACTTCAGTAGATCATATATCTGCAGTTACATACAAAGGATGGGATTTCAAAAAAATATGCCTTCTATATTAAACTGGTAGTTATCTGATCAACTCAGATTAAAAAGACTATAGTCAAGCTTATTAAATATTATTCTGACTATCTCCTATATGCCAGAGTAAATCTGGAAAGAG
>NW_010158308.1:25268-26407 GCF_000695765.1 Mesitornis unicolor
GGTTTCCTAAGGGAATTTTGTCATCTCCAGGCAATATGAGAGCAAAACGGTAATACCCTTAAACTTATTTCTATGACCTAATTGTACCATAAGGGCGGATCCCACTGAAACTATTGAAACATAATTGGAGCAAAAGAAAGCAAGATAAAAACATCCCCAAAATTCTGCTTACATAAATTCTTTATGTCAAGAAATGATGCCTATACAACAAACCTGAAAACTCATTACTAAAGGCCTAAAAAATACAAACTAAGTCTCAAATATGGTGAAAATATCTTGTAGAAATTATCTTTCTCTATGCATAAAGGGCTTTAAATGACTGTTCTTCTGCCTGCAGCAAAAGTACAAGAGGTACTTTAGACAAGCAGAAAAAAAATAAATAAAAATAATAAAAGGTTGCCTGTGCCCAGGGTATGCCAAGCAGTGATGGTCACACTGATGCTAAGAGAAAGTGTGAATCCTATTCCTTTGATTAGGGGATAATATGAATGATGAAAGATATCAGACAGTATGTTACACGATAAACTTGAATCCTTCACTGTGTTTTTTCTTAGGGTTCCATAGGCAAAGTTACCTCTAGGCACTCAAGCTGGGCTCAGAGGGTTCATCACTCTCTGGAGGCAAAGGTACCTGAAGGAGCAAGGTGGCTGATTCAGTGGTAGCATCTCCAGCTTTCAGTGACTTTCCAGCCCCAGCTACCAGGAATCCACTGGCTTTCTGCACAAGGCTTGCATCCATGCCTCTAGAGCCATGCTTGCAGGGTGAGCCATTGCTTCTCCCCATTTTGAGATGAGCAGTTTGACCTGCTTCCCTCAGAAGCCAACAAGCAGTTAATAAAAATCCTATTTATTTACCCAGGTTGACTTGTTGGCTGAAACAACATCATGTCAGCTACTTTGAAATGTACTTTTCAGCACATAATTAACTACATTTTTTTCATTAATTTCCTCCGTACCCATTCCAATCAACAAGTGAAAACAAACTAATCTGGGGAATTCAGCAAAAAACAGATGAGAGGGCCCATCAGAATAGTGATGGTCTCAAACATACAAGCAGATGCATAACTTTAAAATCTCTGACTAAGGGAAGTTTCTGAAGCAAGATTATCCGAGAGAACACTGAAAGACAACGGTGTAGGG
>NW_010158308.1:26438-32753 GCF_000695765.1 Mesitornis unicolor
GGCATCAGCAACTGAATGAACTCAGGAGAATACAAGATTAATATAAAAAAGATTCAAGAGAAGCAGCAGCCAACAGTCTTGATACAAGATGAGCAGGGTGAGGAAAGATAAATTGGCAAGTGAAAGAGAAAGGAAGGTTTGGCTTGGTGAAGCATTACTAGATCAGCTTTGGCTGTGCGGCATGTAGTATGGCACCTAACAGTGTGACAGATAAGAGGCAGGAATATAAACAAAGTTCAGAGTACTGCAGTTGTCAGTTGCTGCTATATTTAGATGCTCTTCGGTGCTGGTACATTAATATGCTCTTTGGTGCAGAGGCTCTTCTTTTTTTTCTGCCTCTATGTCCCTTCTCCATGTACTTCATCAGGAATTAGCACACAGCTCTTCTTTTGCCAGGGTCTGAGAGTCTATCACAATACCCAATTATATAGCACCGACATAGATGACCATGGCAAAATAAAGATCATTCACTGATAGTGCACTCTCTATACTCCATCTGTGGACAAGTGTTTTAAAAAGTTTTTACCTTATTCTCTACAGTACACTTTAATCTCCTTTTTGCTTGGACAATACATGCAAGAGGAGCATAATATTCCTTAACAAGTCACCATCTGTTCTCGAGATCATTTGAGACTGTAATGAATGACTCATCTGTGTCCTTACTATCCTCAGAGGCTCTTTTTCCCAGATTTATAGAGATACTGTCTATTCTTTGGAGGTTTGAGTAATAAAATGTCTCTCCTACTTCTGTGCAGTTGTTTTTTTATATACAAGTATATGATGTTCTGTACTGTAAAATAATGTTGCTCCCTTCAGTAACAGGATCCCAGACCTGTCTCTTTTGGCACTTCACCAACAGATCAGGATAATAATTGGAATATGTCACTGTTTCTTGCAGACCTTACCTTTACTTTGTTTGTCATGCGACTCTGTGAGAAACTGAGTGATGCGGTCTGAAGGAATAGCAAAAGAAATTCCAGCTGTGACCTTCAAGGTGTTAATCCCAATCACTTCACCATCCTGTTGAGAGACAGCACCCAATTAATCTGCTCCTAAGGGACAGGGTTAGGCTCACTGCCTAGCATTTCATGTTAAAAGCTGGTGTAAGAAATTTTAGAGTGTTGCAATCACTGAAGAAATAAACATTACTTGTAAGGGAGGATCTGGGCTCTGATTCACAATCCTTATTGCATTTAACTGTGATGGCCAGAGAGATTACAGTACAGTTTGTTCATCCAAGGTCCATCCCACCACTCGGCAAGAGATTCCCAGCAGGCTGTGGAGTCACTACTACCACTACAGCCACAATTCACCAATCTGCAAAATCAGTGCTGGTTGAAAGCAATTTATTTTAAAATCAGTAGTGTGGATTAACTAGGTCAAATCTTTGTCGTGCATCCCAGGTTTCATGCTCTGAACAAGCACTAACTGCTCCTACCAAATTAAATTTTCTTCACTGCCATATAAAACTTCCTCTGCTTCATGGGAAAATGTTTTTCAATGGTGTATGAACTGAGACCTAATTTGCATTGTTTGTATTAGCTTCAGGGTACCTGCCTACCATTAGCTTGAATGACTTAAGCTGGTATGATCCACAAATCTTTTCCAAAAAATCTCTCCCACTTATTTCAGACTATCTGTTAAAACAAAACAAAATAAAAATCAAGTCATCTGGACTTACCAGATTAACTAGAGGTCCTCCAGAGTTGCCGTACTGTAAAAATGACATAAGGGAACAATAAATTGGTGTTTCACTGAAGGAAATGCAGTTTTCGTTTCAAACAGCATTTTGTTTGTAAGAGAGCACGTCATTTCTTAGGCAGTACTGAAGGACACAATATTGATCACAGAAGATTACAGGTAGGCCTTACCCTACCTGATCACACCTCCTACAATTAGATATTTTTATCTTTACAGAAAGAAGCCTTAAGCTAGGAGCAGCAACTTACCACTCCAAATAATTAGACCTAAGTTTAAGAAGAATCATTAAATAGTTAAAACAAGTATTTTTATTCTGCTAAAGACTGCCAGAACAAGGTTTTGAAATAATTACTTGCTATTTAAAGTTATATTTCAGTGAAGTGCACATACAGGTCTTAAGTAGTTTTATTCATCACTTCGGTTTGGAACATTTTCAGTCTCTCTTATTGTCCACCAGAAAAGAACACAGTGCTCGCCATGTTTAACCAGAGCGTATGAGGTAGGTACTACGTAAGGATTCATTTATTAACTACAGACCTGCAGCCCTCTCTAGGGAGGGCATATAGCAGCTTTGAGCAGTCTGAAATTGTCTAATGGCCTGCAAAGGAAACATCCAACAGGAAATGGGAGCTGGAGAAGTTCCTTGTTCATCTTCATGCTGGCTCAACAAGTTTGTTTTTGAGTGAGACCAGGGTTTTCAAGTAGGTGTACTGAACAGCCAAGAGCAGCAACTTACTACTCAAAATAAACAAAAGCTAAGTGATGCATGACAGCAACCTGAGCCATATAAACTGTTTACACTTAGATAGCACTGAGCAAACCTTACAGATTCTCAGAAGAATAAATCAGACATTAAAGTTTTTAAAACAGCTTCCAAGTTCAAGTTTAAACAAAGAGATCAGTTTCTTATGTTGTAACTTTTCAGTGATCAGAGGGTACACACTTGATTTTTGTGTCTGACTGAAACAAAGGAACCAAGATAATGGAGTTTTCAGCCCTCTCCAGCATATCATCTTTCATTCATTTGTCCTCTGCTTGAATTGATGATAATGAAAGAACTTCTGTATATGCAGTACAGCTTCACTTAGGAACGTATGGTCCCGTTTTCTGCTGCCCCATATTCCTACTCTCCTAGCATTTCTCAGAAGGCAGCTGCATGCACATTCCTGCAGGGAAGTCTTGGCTGAGCCACAGGAATGCTCTGAATAGACCAGCTCTCAAACTCCTCCCATTCTCAAGAGAAAACTAGTGCATTAGCTAAGCACAAAGCATCCCCATGCCAGGGACTATCTTCATATTTTTTTGGTCTCAGATGGCAAAGCAATTCAGATCTATTGTCATTTTCCTTACCTCTTCTACTATCACTATTCCGTTTGGTCTAGCATTACCTGACATACTCTGCTATCTTTGTCTAAACTTGCTCATTAGCTTTTGAGGGCACTGAATGCCTAAGTATAATACAAGGAAGCAGTTTGATCTTGAGGAATGTGTATAGGCATGAATTCAAGAATCCCACGTTCTAATTCTGCCTCTGTCACCAATTCAGTGTGTGCTCTCAAGTAACCCATTTCACCTAAGTTTCCCTATTCTCCTTTTACAACTGAAGAAACTAATTCCAATTAAATGTCTTAAAACCCTCAGCTCCTGGATCATATTGGAGCTTCCTGAAAAAGATCACTTTTGTGTGATATCTTAGCACAAAAAAGTAATTAGCCTCTTTTTTCTGTACTATTTCTTTCAAGAAACCTGTGATGATCGACATTTGTGAAGCCCTTCGGACTGGTAAAATGCTAAGCATTATGACTTGTTATGTCAAAATTGGTATTGAGTTCCAGCAAATAAATGCTGAAAATATTTTCATTTCAATGTCTAACAGATTTAAGTTGTAAAATTTGAGGCCATTTTCTACCTCAGCTATGTGTGCAGTACTCCTTTTAGACTCACTACAAGTTATACAGGCACCCAAGGACTTTACTTAATCTCTTTGTATTCCTCCAAGCTACTCTGAAGGGATATTTTCATGTATTTCTATACAACATGCAGTGCAAGGACCCTTAACTCCGAACTGTGTCTCAAACTTTACATTCTTTTATATCTAGATTCTTGGAATATGTGATGTGGAAAGGGAAAGCAAGAACAACAAAAAACCCAATCCTCTCCTTAAGTTCTTACCTGAGTGTCCTGCCATTAAATTCAAGCAGCTACTATCAACTTGACTACTCCATCTGGTTCCAATGCACAGAGATAAAAGAAACCTTGGTTCTATTCTACAGCTTGCTTGGCCAGATCAGCTGAACAAGCAGAGAGAAAAGTGTTGATTTACTGTTGGTCTATAAAACCACCTGTTACTGCACAAGATCTACAGAATGAGAAGGGTCTGCCATATGTAACATCTTCATAGACAACCTCAAAGAAGGCAGTTATTTAACATACCTTTCACAAAACTAATGTCTGAACACAACTTATAGACACTGGGTAGTATTTTATAAAAAGAAGAACCTATCACTGATTTTAAACAAGGTGCTTTTATTTAGTGGATTCACCTTTCAGAGCACACACTTCCCTGCTGAATAGAAGGGGATTTCAGGGTCTCAGGACTGAAACTCAGCTCCTCACATACCTAGTACTTACATTGATAATAGCATCTGTCTGAACATAATCCATATCCGAGTCCCGCAAGCCAAGTTCTTTGCCGTCTCGCTGAGCAGTGCTGACAATCCCTGTTGTCACAGTGTTCTGTAAGGCAAACGGACTTCCAATCGCCACCACAAACTCTCCTGGCCTCAGATCAGCAGAGTGTCCCAGTAACAACACTGGTAGTTTTTTCTTAAATAAACATGGAAAGAAAGAAATAAGCATTAGTTTATACCTGAAAATAACCTGACTGGAAATACCAAAAACTAGCAAGAAGTTAGGAACGTACACTTTCCATTACATTAATGAGAGAGCCACTCACTACATTATACACAAAACTTATGCCTGGTAAAATAGTATACTGAAGGGTGTTACTGCTTCAAACTGTGTACAGAAAAACACTGCTAGCAGCAGTACCTTTCAGTTTAGTCCACAAAAAAAAGCCAGCAAGATTTTGAAACAGATTTCCCCATTTTCCAGCAGATTCTTCCCTCCTCTTCCTAGAAACAGCGTACAACCCAGCCTGCCACTCTCCCTACACTATGTACCACCTTGCAGTCTATGTATTGGCACAAAGTTAGAAGGATAAGCCAAAATAGCCTGTGTCTTCAGGTAAAGACAGCACAATCTGGCCACATATTAACTGACCTGCATTTTTTTCTTCTTCTTTAGCAGTTCCTGGCACAGAAGACACATTAAAATTGAATTCTAAAATATGAAAAATTCCAGGCCTACAGAAACATTTTAAGTACATTGTTTTCCTCACATATATTTCCAAGGAATCCCTAAATGTATATTTCAGCCAATCACTCTATGCTAACTGTAACTCAAATAGGGTTCCTAAATCAATTAATTCATCTGTTTATGCCACTCACCTTAGGGTGAATCTTAATTGTTGCAATGTCAGATTTTTTGTCAATGTCTCTGATGGTTGCTTCATAGGTATCTCCATTCTGTAGCTGCACTTTCAATTGTTGTCTCCCTGATATAGCATTGGTGCTTGACACCACATGGGCATTGGTCACAATTAAACCAGAATCAGACATAATAAACCCAGATCCACTCGAAAGTGGGACATTTCGACCAAAGAGAGGGTGCCTGTACAAAAAGCAAGTAATTAAAACTCCTAAGGGAAGAATAACTTAGAGAAGTAATGCAATATTAGAAATCATTTACCACCTTTCACCCTGAGAAATACGGAAGCATTTGATGACCAATGTTACAACCCTTACAAGAATTACATTTAAAAAAAAAACTGAGAAAAGATCCTTTTCTGAAAACTGTGACTGCTTTAGTCAGCCTAGAAGACTGGAACTGAGGTTTTCAGACAACCCGCAGCGTTTCAGACAACCTTTTCCTTTGGTTTCCAATTCTATCTTTACAGGTTTCCTTGCAAAGACGTGACAAAAAGGGAAGGAGAAGGAGCACATCTGACCCCATCGGAAATTACAGGAAATAGTAGGGCTGACAAATGGACTGAGTCCCTAATGGGAAAATTGGAAGAGAGAACCTTTCAGCTGGACAGAGGAGTAAAGGAAGAGGTGATGTCTCAGGGAATCAAGAAGCTCAAGTGTAGACTGGCAGGAAAAAGCATGTCTGGAAACTGAAAGAACTGGTTATGTGAAAAAAAAGACATGAAAAACACTAACAACGGGTAAAATCATGGTTAAAAACAACATTTGCTGCAATGTTGGCAGTTAAAAGACTTTATAAACTGTTTAAAGGATTATGACTTTTCTTTATGAACAATTGCTGTAACAACCTTAGATCTGTTAGGGGAACAGAAAGTGCTTGGGCAGTAGAATACAAGAAAGGTCCAAAAATTATTATTATTTCTTCCAAGATGTGGTCCTTATTAGGAAATTATCTGAAAGTTGTAAGCTATTCAGCAGCAAAGAATTGGAGCCAATTGCAGGCAGAAGGCAGGATTACAATTAGTGCCCAACAGGCTGCTGGACAAACATTTACTTATAGGGAAAG
>NW_010158308.1:32784-43118 GCF_000695765.1 Mesitornis unicolor
CTTAACTACATATCCAAAGATCTTAAACATCTTCAGCTGTAACATTCTCTCAAAAGACCAGTCATCACATGCATAAAGCTATGTCTTTTAAAACCTGATTATCTCAATTTTGCATATTTAAAGAGCCTATAAAAATTCTCCAAGAAATTCTTAAGCCTAGGCAAAATTAGAGTACTCCAAGCAGAAAGGTATTCAGGTAATGGAATACATATAATATTTGCAGTAATTTATTCTGACAGCAGGTTGGTTTGAGCACTTAGAGTTAAAGCTGCCTCCTAGGTTGTTTCAAGCACTCAATGTTCAACTTGCCGTCTCAGCTCCAGCTTCAGTACACTGAATACTGGTATGTTTTGATCAGCAAATTTAGTACATTTCTTTCTTATCAGAAATCATTTCTGTGCTTAGATAAGTAACATCTGGTCAACATGCTACCTCTTAATGTTCTCCTTGCCAAAATAAAACCACCTGTCATTGAAAGTGGAATAAGCAACAAGGAGCTATGTTTTGTGTTTTGTTGGGGTTTTTTTGTTGTTGTTGTTTTTTTTCTTTTTAACCGAGATAATAAACAGAATCCAACAGGCAATACATTTTAGCGAAGGCTGAAGAGCTGTCCAAAAATGAGACAGACTTATTTTATGGCAGACAATATGTATTGTAAAGTACTGTAAAGACTGTAAGCACAAAAAAAATAGATCTACTAAATGGAAACAAAACTCACAAATGGGTAGTTCTCTGGACAAATGGATTTGCTGTAATGTTTCAGAGCGTTTTGTGAACTTCAAGAATTAAAAACAGAAGTTAGTATGCTGGAAAATCTTTGTAAAACTTTTTTAAACAATGCAATTAAAACAAAGAATTACACATTACCTGAGGAAAAGTTCAATGTGCACAACTGCAGGTGCAATCTTTTCCACCACATCTGCTATGAAGTTGAATTTGTATCTTGGGCTGCTGGACTGTAGGTGACCTATACTAGCAGAAAGAATTGGATATGTTAATAAGACAATAAATACCCTTTTTTACCAAGTAGGTAAGACAAACATGCTTTGAATTGGTCTGTTTCTCCTGCTGGGATAGCTTCCAAACAACTACTGGAAAAGGAGTCAAAGTCATTAAGATTGTTCAAACCTTATCCAGCATTTTGCTTGATCCTGAGAAAATAAAACATCAGCATCACTCAACTGTAAGTTCTTTGACCTTCTTGGAAGTCTACACGCCTTGTCTAGAGTATTTTTGTCAGGACAAATACTAATTATTATCCAAATTGCACAGGGTGATAGGATAAGTCAGGTTGGAAGAGACCTCAAGAGGTCTCTAGTTCAACCTCCTGCTCAAAGCTGGGTCAGCTATAGTGGCCAACAAGGTCACTCAAAGGCTCTGTCCAGCTGGGACTTGCAAACCTCTAAGGATGCAGACTCCAGAAACTCCCTGGGCAAGTTGTCCCACAGCTTCACTGTCCTCCATGAGGTAAAAGTTTTTCTTCTATCTAGTCTGAATCTCTCTTGTTGAGACTCCTGCTTCAACTCATGCCCACTATCTCTTATCCTCTCACTATGCACAACTGTAAAGAGCCTGGCTCCATGTTCTTGATAACTTCCTCATGAGTATAGGAAGGCCACTGGTTAGTTCCCCTGAAGCCTTTTCTTCTCCAGGCTGAACAACTCCAGTTCCATCAGCTTCTTCTCACAGGAGATATGTCCAGCCCTTCCCAACCATCCTCACGACCCTCTCCTGAACTCACTCCAGTTCCTCAAAGCCTTGAGGCGTGGGGTCCAAAACTGGATGTAATATTCTACATGTGACCTAGCAAGTGCTGAGTAATATAGCTGCAGCATCTGGGAACTGCATTTAGAACCTAAGTTAGGATCTTTTGAAGCAGACACATTAGCCACCTGCCTTAGATTATAACGTTTATACCTAAGAAGTTTTGCAAATTGACATTTAAGCTGTCGCAAGCAGCTGGGCATAGCAACAGATTACTAAATACTAAGTGTTCTAATAAAAGACAGTGCAGTACTACATTAAAACAGCACTATACACAGCATTTACGAATACTGAATATAGTTATGTGGAATGAAGATCTTAGAGATGAAAAAAAGCCCACAGCATCCTGGCTTCTAATGTCACAACATCCTGGAATACAGCATTGCAACATCACAAAGTAGTAACACTGCTTGTGCAAGAACATCATGCTTATCTGCAATCCTTAATACATGGGGACATATCACCACCTGTTAAACATATGCTAGGGGACGTATCACCACACTCAAATATCACGTCCACAGCTTGATGCTTTAAAATTTACTATGGGATCTAGTGAAGGGAGTAAATGAATTGTAATCAGATACAGCAATAATATTTTTGGCTCTTTTGAAATCTGGTGCAATAGCACACTGCTTATTGCAGGAGATATAATTATTTTTCCATCATTTAGTCAGCAAGAAGAGGCTCAAAGTTCTATTTTCTAAACAATATCAATTCTTCAGAAGTGACATTCTGCACCATCATGACTTGCACTAAGTTCAACTCATACTAAAGGATGAACTTACTCCACAGTAGCTCTTGTGTACCAAGTCAGCATCTGGTCTTGAGCGTTCTAGATTTGCCTATTTTTAGATCACATAACATAGTAATAAGTCCAGATACGGAGTCTGTCTCTTGAAAGTATATACTTTTTCGTCAGCTGCCCTTTACCCAAGGCTTTAAAAGGGTAGGTAGGGGACATCACACAAAAAGAAAACATACACAGAAAGGAAAGGAGAGAGAAGTTTAAGAGAGAAGAGTTCTCACACATTTTGGCATTCTGTGTAGTTCTTAATTCAAAGATCATTTTCACCAATTCATATCTACAGCTGTTTTACTGATCATTAAACCTTGTAACCTGCAAATTACTTGGGATGGATTAAAGATTAGAGGACAATGGAGTCTAACCTATTTACAAAAAAAAAAATTATCTATTCCATTCTATTCTTTGGATGGATTCATAAGACAGTGGGTGACAGAGAACTAGTTCCTATAGTCTCTCAGAAAGCTTTCATAATAAATTGTTAAAGAACACAAAAAGTCAGAAAGTGAGAGGTCTTACAACAGGATCCCAAAGACCTGAAGCAAAGACAGGAACTTAAGGAATTTGACCCAGCACTGGTACTTGGTAAAACCAAATCAAGACAATTCAGCATTTCTCCATACAAGTCCATGAGTTCTTTTTCCTGTTGCTGGACATGGGATTTACTTCTGAAAGAAACCTTGCTTACATTTAGCAAGCTACATTTATACAATATGGTATAAACAGAAGGAACAACTTGGCAGGACTAGATTCAGTCTATTATTTTTATGTACATTCTCACGCACTCTGAAAAATCCCTCTAACCAACTGGACACGCTTATTTTAGTACTCAGTTTAAGAGACACTGCAAACAGGAATCACAGAGGACAATCAAATGTAAGCACAATATACTGTTATTTATTTTGCTTACTGGGCCACTGAAGATTTATCTTACCTTCAGTTCACAAGCAGTTTGCCTGATTATGCAGTATATCCTTTGAATTCTACTAACATGACTTTGAATGCTTGTACAGACAGCAGTGTTCACTGACAGGATTCAACATTATCATTGCATTTATCTTAACAGAAAGACTAGGCATCTATGAAAGGCAGCTGGCTAGACCTTCAGCTGATGAACTAGCATAGAATTGGGGGTAAAAAGCATGGCGAATGGAGTTTTTCAGTTAGTATAAATCAGCATTTACATGTGAGTCAGGGCAACTAAATCCCTTTGCATCTGCCGATTACTGAACTGTTCTGCCCATGCCAAATTGTCACAGCATTGCACACGGCCAAAAGCAGAAGACACATGCCAAGGAACTCACTTTTGCGACACTCCTGACCAGCCACCAGTGAAATATTGTGGGTGGCTGAGGCTTTAAAGGTCAGATGGCAGGTAGGCAGAGAGAAAAAGCCTGAAAGAAGTAGCAGGTGAATGTAAACATGGCAAGAGACAAAGAAACTAAAATGTTGCAGTACAGAGAGGAGACTGTAAAGCTGAAGCAAAGCTTGTGTTCTTTTCATACCATAGTGAAAGCATTTCTCAGCCTGAGCAAAAGTCCAGAACCCCTCTGCTGGGGTCAGAAGACAATACTCAAACTTGAAGGTGGATCGAAAACTGCACTGTATATAAAAGAGAAATCTGAAACAAAGGAGGATCAAGAAGAGCAGGCACGCAAACTTTGTAAGAAAGGCGCAGCTGAAGATCTAATTAGAGATGAGCTGTTCTTACTATTGCCTGGTGGGGCCTAAATACTGGTGCTAACTGCCTTACAAAGTTGAGATGACTTCATAGAAGCTGATCTCTCTCCAATACTTTTCTGCAAGCTGGGAGTGATAAGAATCTTTAAACACATTGTATGACATGGCAGGAACACAAACTGTGGACTTGGAAGATGTAACTGCAAACGAACATTTACTCTCACACATACGGCCCTATTTAAGGGCACTGAAAAGTTGGTTATTAATAACAACATTTTAGTATACAACTATTAAACTGTTGGTTATCATCAGAAGTTCTCAATATACTTTAAAAGAGAGGAACTGCAGCCTGAGAAACTGAAGAAGGAAGCAACATCCAACATTGTATAAGTTATATAAAGTCATCCTGAAAACAAGTGCAGCAGTAGAATCAGGGCTTTATGTCACGCCTTCAATCTGTCCTTTAATTTGCATTAGTTGGTAGACACCGGCTGCTGCTACTGTTCTTACTAAAACACAAAATTAAATGTGCTTTTTCTTTCTTTCCCTCCCACCCCAGGCACTCCTGCTGTCTTGCAGAGCTTCATGCAGCACTCAGACCTCTGCTGGACTGTGAATGTAAAAGCTCTGAGTTTACAGCAGCTTTGTGTATTTTGACCTATTGACCTACTGAGATTTGCCCCATTTTTTCAAAAGTCTCTCAATAACATCCACTATTTTCCATGTTATTACTGCATGTTCAAAATCATCTCACAATAACCAAAGCTAATTTATTCTGGCAAAAGCCATAATTTAATCCAATTAACTATCCGTTGTATAACCAAGATATCAAAGGAGCTGCAACCAGATTGTATTTGAAGCAAAAACAAATTTATATTGTATGAGTCTTCAGCTGTCCACACATTTCTTAGTCAAAAGAACTAGATTTTCCCCTTCTGCTCCATAGCCACAAATCAAACAGATTTTCAGCAGATCTGAACCCTCATCCTATCACTTCAATTAAGTGATTAGATCTTCAGCTCTCCAGTTCCTCTCACAGAAGACTCAAAATCCAGATAGATTTGGATGTGAGTGCATAAACTGCAGTAAAAAATATTCAGCCTATTTTGTAAAATGTGATCTTACATTCCCAGTTCTATGAGCTTCAACGACATTGGATTTACATGGCTAAAGCTAAGTGTCAGTCAGGTAGGAGTATCCTTATCATCAGTTTAAGACTCTTCCTGGATATCTACAGGCTGTGAGTTCATTTAATAGTGTTTTATTTACTTTCTTCCAGAAACAACAGACCCACTCCAATCTCATTACCACTGCTGTAAATCAGGAACAACTCCAACAAATTTGCAGAATTAAACTAATAGAAAGGTAACTGAAAAGAATTTCAGCAGAAATAAATCGTCATAATCCCACTTAAGACACTAAAGCCAGACCCATTTACATTTGCCAAAGACTGAAAGTTTCTGAATATCTGCCAACTACTCCCTGTAGAATTAAATCAAATCACATTCAATGCTTTCTTAAAGACAATATGTTGTATTAAAAGCCACAATTTTTTATTCATTAAGAATTTGTGAGCCTGGGAAACTCATTCTTTTAAGGCTGTTCCCCTGTCCCCCTTTTAAAACCAGTCTCAGAAAAGATCTGTGTGTTCAGCAAAATTATTATGTCTAAGGGAGGACTGCAACCTGGCAGATCTGATCACCAGGGATAAACACTGTCCCTACTGTGCTTTCATGGAAAGAAATGAAAGACAAATAAAAGATTATAATGTCTCTGCTTAAAAAACAGAAACATCTGCTGGAAACATAGGTTCATGGGCAGCTTTTCTGATTAATTCAGCATTAAGATCAAGTTGCATAGCTGTGCACTGACCATAAAGCCTTGGTGAGTTTAATGCCACATTATGGTTCAGGCAACTTGTTTATACAGTGCACGTCTACCGTGCACAGATGAAAACAATTTGGTGAACCAACACCAAAGGGGCTTTCTTGTGCAGCGCAGCAATCACAACAGCCAGACAGAGACAGTGGCACCTCACTGCCTAGCTGACTTCAGATGCTGGTTATTCCTCCTGCCCAAATGGCCCTCAGAAGGAAACACAAGGAGAACATCTCTTTCCTGTTAGCTATCCTATACAAAGCAGTGCAGTACCATTCTTTGAATATTTACCAAACACTGTACAGTATTAATCCTCACCTGCAGGAACTCAAAACAAACTCAGACATAAGGAAAACAATCAGTAAGGGAATGTGACTGGAGTTTGTGTTTCCAGCCAATACCTTGCAGTGCATTTCCCTAAATACAGCTGGAGGCAGCTGTAAGGCTTTGATGGCAGTCATACCAGCAGGAGACTTCAGTATCTCTTACTAGGCGAACCTATCAGAAATGCAAGTAATGATATGCTCAGTTGTTCCTCTGTATCTTCAAGGTTATGTACAGGCACACTCCAAACATCCCACGTAGAACTGTGTGCAGTGACTCTGTCAATGCTTTAACCATATTTCAAACATTTCTTCCAGGGAACTGAACTTTCAGGCTCATATCTGGCAAAGTTTGACTGACACGGGTGAGGCTTTACATCATGACCACTTTCAAAGAGTGACTTCAGGTAAACAAAGCAGAGAACAGACACTCAGGCAGAACCTCAGAAAGGATCAGTGTCAAAGCCAATGCACTTGTTTGCTGGAACTTCTTTCCTCAGAGGTTTTCTAACCCATCTTCTGTTTTCCCTTGTTGAACTGGCAAAATAGCACCCTTATTTTTCAAAAGAATTAATTTTTGATTCCACATCCTAGGTGAGAAAATACATATTCTTCTACAGAATCCAGTAGCAAAATAACATTGCAGGGAATTATTAACTGTAATAAGAAAGTTGTACTGAGAGATCATAAACAGCCCTTTGTGCAAGAAAAAGTCTGACACAGATTGGCCATAGGCTGCAGGTGACCTTGTAAATCCTTTGAGGAGTTTGACATGTAATAGATCGATAAGCAGCATTATTAAAACTTAAATTTGCTGCAATGAGAAACAGGGCTTTTTAAGAATGGGTCTTTGATTACAGAAGTTGTCTTCCATAAATGTATGCCATTACTTACACACTAGCCTGTAATAGCTCATCTTTCTCCCACTAGGTGTCAGAAGGCAGGAAAAAGCTAGCTGCTTCAGAAAATTCCCATATATTAAGATATCTAGTGTTGAAGAAGGGGCAAAAAAAATTGTAGCATATAGCTTAAATTTGCCTAGGAGTTCTGCAGACTGTTCCTATCAGTACCTCAGAGAAGTCCATGGGTCTGGCTCAGATGCGTAAGGCTAACTGTATGGTAATAGTTTTCAGGGCATAGACATATTGAAGAACATCAATGATACAGTTCCTGTAAAAAAAACCTTGCAATTTGGTATGGTGTTCTTCAAGCTAATTCTGTCAATTTTTGAATTATCATTCAGTCATCCTTGGCACCTCTTTCCTCCCTTCCTTCCTTTCTGCATCCTTTACTATCCTTCACTACTCCCTTTTCATGCATCCTCTTTCACCAGACTTCTATCATGAGGAAACCACAGCTAGATTTTCCTCAGCCTATCTTGGTTTAACACAGCCAGAATCTAACTTGGCATCAACATAAGCAACTGGAAATGGACAGGAGTAGACATTTCAAAAGCCGCTCCTCAGGGTCACTGCGTGTTCTGAAAATGGCCTAAGTCATGCTATGTAAGGCTTACTGTTATTGCTGTAATATATGTATGGTTAAGTAAAACTGGATTTACTTCATGACTATCTTAGTCCTTCAAACTCTGAGTCATCTGAGGCCAGATTTCTTTCAAGAACAGGGGAAAAGAGAGAAACTTGACAGTAATTTTAAACTGTTGAATTTCTTCTAAACCTCTTATTACAGCCATTGCGTGTTATTGTTTAAAAAAATATAATTTAAAAATACCATAATTGAGTTCTATTCCTGGCTCAACCACCAACTCAGTCTGACCTTGGGCAAGACACTTGGTTTCTTTGAGTTTCAGTTTGTGCAGCTGTAGAACTGCATAAAAAAATTAAAACTTAACAGAACCAGATGCTTCATCAAAGCTGAGGTTTTCTGGGACAAAAATTAAAGCCAAAATAAAGCAAACACTAAAATAGTTGCTTTAAAAAAAATAGTTACCTCTACCTCACAGCTCCAAATTCCTAAGCCTATTAACAGTAGATTCAGGAGGATTCCTTAAAGAAAATGTCATATATATCAAATGCCAAGCACTCAGTAAGCCCTTAGATGCAGACTAGCTCACTCAATTTTGGCTAAACATTCCGATTATTTCACATGGATCAGTTCCAACCAAGTATTAAGATTACTAAAGCTGGTGGACTCTGATGTGGAAAGGAACAGGCAAACAGCAATTTATAACTACAAAATACTGGAGAGACTGATCATTGCAGCTCCAGGCTGGCATCTAGAGCAATTCCTGGCTCTGACAAGATAGTCCTAAAGTAACTCCAGGAATATCATTTGACCTCCTCCCTCACTGTGCCACTGTTCACCTTCTCTTAAAAGCAGGATATATGAAAGTTTCCCTACTCACAGAAAGGCTACAGCAGTAGCCCTTTTCCCTCCGGCTCCTCCCAATAATTTTGGGAAGTCTGCTATCTGTGAATAAGCAGAATGGTTAGTGGTTCACCTGCCATAATGGAAACAGTAATGCATGATTTGAAACTCCATTATGCATATGATTTTTCTTTCCAGGAACACTATAAGAAAGGTAGCAGAAGCAAACTCCTAAAATAACATACCAGTAAGTACGTGAAAAGATATTAGCAGCATTAATGAAGTGACCCATTTTAATACTACAAAAACCCACAAACATAAGTGATTGCTAAACTTTCTGAGGTTAAGCCATCAAGCCTGAAGTTACCACAGCATAACACAATATCCGAGGTCAAGCAAAGGCCTGAGTATATTACTGCAAATGAATCCCTTGATATCCTGTCTGTCAATACTTTAAACTGTAAATGAGGTTCACAGGCATTTTTTCCCCACTTTAAACTCTCCAAGACTACAAAATGCTTGTGAAAACAAAACAGGCAAAAGACTATGTTTTAGGCATTTTATATACTACTTTGTGGGTTTTCTACCCTGTTTGATTTGCATGGCTTTAAGATGCATTTTCTGCCTAAAGATCCCCATCAAGTGAATCAGATTAATCTCCACATCATGAGGGAAGGCCCCAGAGCACAGGCATTCCCCGGTCTCTGCTCTGCCTACACAGGCCATGGTGCAATGGGTCTGCAGTGCAACTGCGTGGAAAACGCCGCCAAAACCCCGTGGCAACAAGTGCCAATGCTACAAAACAATGAGAGCAAGCTTGTACCCCAGCCCTGCCTGCATGCCCTGCCTTGAGAAGGGACCATGGCCAAGGACACAACCACTGCCCTACCAGTCTAATGCCACCCAGCCCTGCCAGCCTAACGCCTGCCACTGAGCTTGCTTCCATGTTGTCAAGTGCGTTCACCACCCACCCACAGGAGTGTTGTGGCCAAGATGTGCACAATGCCAAGGTGTGCACGGCCACACTACAGAGGGGAAGCCTTCCCAGACCTCAGCCAAGGCCTCTAGCCCACACTGCCCATGAAGGAGGAGGAGGATTTTTGCCGTTCAGAACGAACCAGAGCACCTCTTTCCCATGCCGTATCAATTGCTGGCAGCGGGGTGAGATGCTTTGCTATTGTAGCCCTCCGACAGTCCCTGGAGCCACCGACTCTTCCTAGGTCACTGAAAATCACAACTTGGAAGTTGTGATTTCCCGCTTTCCGAGCCTGGAAACCAGCAAGCCCCTGCGCCGTCCACCCACCACCCTTCGCCCCGTGGGCAGGCCCCACCATGCTCCTACCCGATTCACAGGCTCCCTTCTGGACCTGGGCGACGGCGGGCAGCCCGTGCTGCAGCGCCTTGCGGCTCACCGCCTTCAGCTGGCAGATGTTGTCGTAGGTCCGGCCGTCGCTGCCGCACACCTGGGTGCTGAGTTTGCACTGGCAGACCCCCTTGGCGAAGCGCTTGCCCATGGGGTAGCGACAGTCGAGGCTATCCCCGCAGGGGGGGTCCTCCTT
>NW_010158309.1:0-11517 GCF_000695765.1 Mesitornis unicolor
CGTGAGCGCGGGTGCGGAGCCCTACTTTGCCATTCGCATCTCCGGCTGCTTTGCTAGGGGGGTCAAACGCCCCTCTTCGCGGGGGGGAGCCCTGACCCGCTCCCCCCGCGGTGCTTCGGAGCCGGCGTCCCAGCCGTGCCTGGCTCGGGGCCGTGGCAATGAGCCCAGGTAAAGCGGAGCCAACGCCGTGGAAACTCCTCGAAGCCGAGCGCGCTGCTCCCCGGGGACAAGCGACACCTGGTCCCCTCTGCCTTTCCCCTCCCTAGGCTGCTCCCTACGTGCCCTCCTGGTGTCCGCTCGCCACGGTGGCTAGCGAGAGGTGCCAGACCCAAAGGAAAAGCGGATGGAAAGATGTACCCCAGCCGGCACTGTTGCGACGTGCGAACAAGTCACTCCCTGGATAAAATTGTAATTAAAAGTAAAAAAATAAAATTGAGAGATGTGGCCCAGAGAGCGGCTGACTGTCGTGCTCTAACAAACGAGCAATTAACAGATATAGCCGCTAATTAGTAAGCAGTTACTCTGATTGTAAATGGTGCTCGGCGGGAAAGAAAAGGGACAGCGCGTACCGGGAGAGCGGCGTTGGGGACAGGGCAGCTGCGCACCAGTGACAGGCATCCCTGCGCGCAGCAGGCGAGGCAGGCGGGTATCCCCGCTATTCCCTCACTTGTCAGGATGTCGCCAGTATAAAGCTGCTTGCTTTTTTATTATTTTTTTTTCCTATAACCAAGCTAAGGGAACCCTTGCCAAGAAACTGCAGCCGTCACACTCCGAGGTGTCCTTTCCAAAGAGGATGGGGATGGAGAGAGCCACTTATGAAAGCACCTGATGTGAGCAAGTTTATTTTTTAATACAATAAACCCTTCTCTGAGAAAGATTTAATCCTCCTGCAGTGGGTGGAGGCAACATTAATAAAGGGTACATAGGCAGAAGGAGGCAGCTAGCTCTCCCCTTTGCCAGGGCATGGGGAGAAGCAGGAGCTGATGATGATGAGACAAAGTAAAATTGTCCACATCTGCATGAAGCAGGCTGAAAGCAACAGAAGGAAACAAGATGAAGAGATGCTTGCAGATCGAGGAAAGTTCATGGTGATAAAAAACCATGGAGACATGAGTCTTGGTTTTTTTTCTACTCATAATTTTGACATAGGGATATTTTTTAGTTGTTTTTTTCAGGGATTCTCGTTAGATTATGGAATAATGCTTCAGAGTTTGAATGAGTATGAGTTACGTATCTGGATAATTAGTCTAAAAAAAAAATCCCAAAAATGCGTGCTTCACACCTCTTTTTTGTGTTAATATTCAATGCACATGCTTACGGCCCAAATGCTTATGAAAAATGAATTTCAAAGTAAACTGCCAAAATATGTGAAATAACCCAGCTTTCTTTTAGCAAATAAAAGTATTTGTGCCAAAAGTACCTTTGAACTCATCCAATTAGGGAACAGTGGGAAAAAACATGAAGTTAGACTGTTCGTGAGCAGTCCATTGAATTAAAGGGAAAAATAATTGGATAATAAATAATTAGAAAAAGCTGTCATCTGTCCATGGATATTCTGAGTGGAAAAAAATGCTGCCAGGATCTGCTTACATAACTTCAGCATTTGCTGAATAAGGTAATGAATAATTATTTGTTGGGGCCTCATAAATCATAACATTCATAACTATGGTGTTTCCGATGGGTGACAGCAAGCTAGCACTCTCATGGGCACTTGCTAAGCAATCTACTTGTCATAAGGAAACCATATCCTGCAGTGATTCTACCTGTCAAAAAGCAAAGATGAGGAAAGCCTTTCCTTCCCCCCAGGCTGTTTCTGCAAAACATCTTTATCCCTTCTTTCTGGTTGGGAGTCCGAGTCTCCTGTCCCTTCTCAAGACCCTACTTGTCAGATGAATCCTGTCTCTTTGAAATATTTATACCTACTACATCACCTATATTTCACAGCTGCATTACGAGGTAGACAGTCTTGGGGACAGATCCACATCTGTCTGTTGAAAGAGAGCAAATCATATATAACACAATGTCACCAGACAAGAGGTGACTGAAGAACTGTGTGAGGCCAAGGTCCAGTTGCAAGAACATTAATTCTCTTTGCGTCAATGTTTTCATGCTATAGTCTGGTGCAGTCTGTCATTTCTTTGTTTTCTGGGATGATGCAGCTGTCTGTGGGCCCCAGTGATCTCTTGAGCTTGTGGCCTGACATTTCTGTCACCCCTTTTCTGATAATTTTCTTCTCAGCACCACCTCCAAGAATGTCTCCAGAATCCCTGAAGTTCGATCTCTTCCTCCCCTCCCTCTCTACACACATGTATGGAGGTAAGCACAGCCAGGCTGGAAGCTTTGCTGCAGCATTTCCCTCGCTATGGATCACCACAACAGAGTGGAAAAAGGAACACAGTGAGGCACCTGAAAGGCAATGGAAAAAGCCAGGGTGACTCCAAGTGCTGTGAGAGAGGTGAGAGTTGAGAAGGAAAAAGCCAGAGGACTCCCTAGCGCTGCAGCAGAGATGTTAGCAGGGAGATGGGAAAACAAGGGAATTGTAGCTGCAGCACAGGGCTGCATCAAGGAGCCGAGAACACGGTGCTGCTGTGCCAGGCTGAGCTGGGGCAGGCTCTGCCACAATGCAGCATGGGCCATGGGGCAAGGGTCCGGCCTGAGATACGGCAGCAAGAGAGCCAAAGAGGGGCAACTGGGAAAGGCAGGAGAAAGCCAGTGTGTGTGAGGAGGGAGAGCCCCATCAGACTGTCATAAACAAACTGGGGGCAACAGCACCAAGTACTCTGCAAAGCACAGAAGATGGGAAAGCATGGGCTAAGCTACAGTGACAGGGTGCAGTCAAACTGCCCATTGTTTGTTTTCTTTCTCTTTAACTGGTCTTCACAGGAAAACTGTAAAAAAAATATTTTAAAATGCTAGTTTGTAATTCTGAAGTGCTGGAATCAGCATCTCTTTGGGGAAAAATAGATCCCCCTAGCCCAGAGCAGTGCTTCCCACCATCCTCAACACTCAGCTTGTGCATCTCCTGCCTCAGATCCTCCTGGATATTTCTTGCTTCCAGTATGAAGCATGACAATATAGGGCTATAAATCCCAAGGGCTCTGCTTTGCTGTCCTTGGTTCTCCTCATCTCCACCTTAGGGAGTACACCTATGCTGTGTTCACTTTCTTTCCAGGTGCATTTTGCAGCACTAGTAGTACATCTGAGCCTCTTGTGTATTCTCTGCACAGGGAGTGTTTGATACTGAAAGAATTTATGAAGAGTGAGTCCATATCTGTTCTTCACCCAAGGTATTCCTCCTACCTGAGCTTTACCACCCTTCCTCCCTGCACTTCCCTGAGGCAGTCAGTCCCAGGACCATGCTGGGATTTCTGGCAGCTGGTTGCTATTGTAGTAGATTTTGCTATTCCTGCTTTTAGTCAATTATACTTTGACAAACCTTTGTTTCCTGGCTAAGGCTTATGTGAAAGCCACTGCAATCCCTTTGACCCTGTGATTTCAATGTGTGGCCACTGCTCTTTCCTCAACTCAAGTGCTCACACACACAGACACACACCATCCCACTCCTTGTGCACTAAACCCACAAGCTTTTAACTCAACATTTTCTACCAATCTGTATGCTTTTTAACCTATATATCTAATTTGCCAGAGATCCTGCTGGTTTTTTGCTGGAGAGATTTGGGCTGGTATAGGGGCTCAGACAAGTGTCTCAGCGTCACTAGGAGCATCGTTTTCATGTTTCACCCTTTCTTTGATCTTTTTTTTTTTCTCTGCCTGGTTCTCCTTCTGCGTTCATGCTTTCTTCTTCTTTCCCACCTTCCCTTTCATGTGCAAAAAGTGAGTTGAAAAAATGTCAAGCTGGTGCTGGTCAAAGGAACTTGTTCTCCTTTTCTTCCTCTTCCTTTCATTGTCTTGCCCCCCCACCCCTCCTAGCACACATCTCCCAGGGTGCACTGGAGAGGGACACTTTTTCACAGAGAGCAGATACAGAAAGCATGATCCTCCTCTGTTTATGTTCTCTGCAACTGCCAGCAAAGGGTGCAACGATTGTGGATCTCGTCAGTGCCAGGCAGATGATGTGACATGTGTGATCTCTGCCCTGCAGTGGAGGTGGTGGTGCTGAGGAGGGTAAAGGAACTGCTCCCGAAGTAGATGCCTTCAGCCAGAGGGCTGTGTTTGAACCACTTGTCAGCACTCCCAGGAGATTGCGCTACTTGAATTTCCCCTGAGAGGTTTTAAATGCAACTCACAGCATGGGGATGGTTGATTGACATGGTCAAAGTAAAATCTACGTAGGACAACTCTCAGATGGGACTTTGCTGTTTAGACTTTGGTGGAGACAGCTTTTGGCCACAGACATCACATTATGTCTCCCACAGCCTGCCATCCTGCAAAGTCACTTCTGTGGGACTGCTCAGGTAAGACTGTGGGTTCACAAGCCCTGAGACCACTTGCTAGGGAGAAAGCACCCCAGCTGTTACCTCTTCACTTCAGTTGCTCAGTGGCCATGGTCTTTTTTGGGAAGCTGATCTATCTTCAATACATTGGCTTAAAATCACACACAAGGAGTTCAGTCCCAGTTTGTCCCCAGGCAAAGCCACTCAGGAAGGTGAGCATCTGTGGTTTGGATGTAAAAAGGAAGCTGCAGAGAAAACTATTTTTCCAGGAGAATCTCCCCTCACTACTGATCCCAGACCACAAGAGCTGGGAGAGGTGGTTGCAGAAAGATTTAGTGGTGCCAGACAAGAGCTTGCAACTGAATGCCTGAAGCAGCCCCACTGCTTTCTGAGGAACTATACACTGTTCATGAGTGGTGCAGCTCTCCACCAGCCTCTCACTGTAACATGACAATGAAAAAAAAATAATTCCAAAGCTGTCAAAAGCCTATGTGCGCTGCCACCATCCAAAGAACTTGGGCAGGCAGACATTTACAGGTGTAAGCTTCATTCCTCCCTGGAGGAATGCAGTCCACAGCTCACCTGGACATCACTGGCTGTTTTGGCTGGGGATATCTGAGTCAGCCCAGCTCCCGGTGGAGGCTTCCTTCTGCTCTCTTTCTGGCAGCTCTCCAACTGTTTGCTATTTCCCTTTCTTACACTACCACAAATCCTCTTTCTGGGCCTTGACCCATCTTTCCTCTGCCCAGACTCCTTCCAGAAGCATTATAAATAAGCACAACTTCAGCCTGTTAGAGTTAGAAGGGCCATTACTGTAAAACCAAGTAACATAAGATAGTACACACAAGAAATCAACAGAAAAAAACTCTATTGGGATGAAATTATAGAAACATCAGCGTATTTTTCATTTGAGCTGCTCTAATCATTTTAGAAAAGCTGGGGCTACCTGGAGACACGATACAGGTGTGCAGGTGCTGTGCAGCACTGGAGGGCTGCTGGTGTAGAGGCACAGTCGACCAGCAGAGCTGTTCCTGCCAGCATCACCCATGTCCCCATTTCTTTCTTCCTACTGCTCCCAAGCAAAGCATTAAATGAATTCAGATGGATTCACAGAGATGGGTTTTGCTGGCATAACGATGTCAGTTATGGATTGCACCCCTGATTAAAAGTATCAGGGAGCACTCCCCTGTGTGAGATGAAGAGGGATGAAACACAAAGTTGAGGTGTGACTCACCTAAATTCAGACAGCGAGACAGAGACCCGAGCAGAGTGGAAACAGAATATTTTCTTCCCTCATTTCTCGGTGTGACTGCAGACAGACAGCATCGCCACTGAACTGTGCATTCCAAGATATAATTACTTGCTTATTAGCTGGTTGGCTCATCATGCCAAGGAAGTTATCAGGAATGTGGAGCAAAGACATTTCTCCTCTCCTTGTCTTTTAGACCAGAGAAGAAACAACAGATCACACAACCTGCTGAGAACTTCCACCTCCTCCACCCTTTACAGGCTTGCAGAGGTTGAAGTTTGATTGATTTCTCAGTTACATCTGATCCTCAAAAGAAAGAGAAAAATTGCTAATCATGCTAGCCTGGTGTAAGAGCCGGGGACTCTGAGGGCTGTGGCTATTACCACTTCCAGAGTGATGTGCTGGGCAGATGTACCTTACAGGTAACCTCACACTGAGTCTTGAAGGTGTTGGGAGCAGCCAGCTCTACCATACACAGGGGTGAGATTGGGGGAAAAATATAATACAGAGTGTCAGCCTAAAATAAAGCCAAATACAGGGCCACGAGAGTCAAGGTAGGGCTTGGCTTACCTCTTCTATAGGCAGAAATTCTTTTAAAGCTTGAAATCATAATCTCCTCTGTTGCACCCTTCCTCTGGGGGCTCACCAGGCACTGCAGTATTTTCATGCATGTCCACTCATCAGTCAAGCATCGCACACTCACCCTGTGGGTTTCCAAAGAGGTTTCTCCATGCAGCTCCACAGGTGTCTGCACAAAGTGATTCTCCTTGCTAAACCAACTCCTGCATCCAAGCTTCCCTGGGAAAACCAGATGAGGGTTTTGAGTAACAGCGGCAGACTTCCCTATTAGTGAAGTCAAGCAGGAAAATTAGTGAAAAATAGCATAATTTTTATATAGACCGAATTACGGAGACAGAAGGAAACACTGCTGGTCTGAGCTCCTGTTCTAATCAGAGCACATTGTGAGGAGCAGACTCCAGTCCTGATTTCTGAAAAGCCAGTAATAAACCATTCATTTGTATTTCACACACACAGAGTAGTGCCATATTCCATCAGGATGCACAAACTGATATTCTGAAGGAACAATATGCATTTGGAATGGGATTTACAGCAGTTCAGCAGTCCTCAGATTTGCAGGTAAACCACAATATCTGACTTGCTGGAAGGTTTCATCGTGCATGTGACACTGGCACAGAGGAATAAATGCCTCTGATTTTTCCTCTCTGATTTTTCCCAGTCTCAGGCATCAGGACTGAGGGAGAGAGGAGCTACCTTTCCACACAGTTTCAGGAGGGACTGGGGGAATCGGCAAGATCCAGGAGAGAGGGAAAAGGTGGTGGGAAGCCAGGGCAGGACTGACTCAGGAATTAATTAGGGTGGGCAGAGAAAGGAGGGAGTGGGAAATGCCCTGGGGAAGAGATGAAGGACAAACACTGAGGCACCTTGAAGGGTGGGCAGACAAGCAAGGACTGCTGGAAAGGTAGTGGGGGCAAGTGGACAACCGAAACCTGGAGAAGGCCAGGATGTGAGCTGGCACTCTTGCAGCATCGCTGAGTAAGGGACTGATGGCCCTGGGCTGTGCTGGGACTCAGGATGGAGGGGCAGGGTCCCCAGGACCTGGCAGCTCTGCCCCTTCTTTCTGCCCAGCTTGCCCTTATTTTTCTCCATCCCACCTTTTGCCCCCCGCCCCCCCCTGCTTCACACCTTGTCAGACTTTCTTTACAGTCCTGTCCTTGCAGGGGCTGATAGGAAGGGGAGAGAGGAAGAGAGTGAAATGCATCTTCCTCTGCCTGAGGAGCTGGTCCAGCTGCCTTGGGCATACCTGGTCTTGGGCATAACGTGGACCACCTCAGCTGACGGGGGCTGAGTTAACCCCTGCTCCAAACATCCTGTGTGAGGTTAAATACTCTTCTTCATTCACCATACCTAGAAAAAGTACCTCTGGGTCCTCGAAAACAGCAGGTGTTTTGATAAGGTGCCTGAGAAAGAATATCTAACAGGAACCAAGAGATGCCTCTCTCTCTGGAAAATGAGCTTTGAACAATCAAGAAAATGCCAATAGAAATTTCTCATATTAGCAATGTTTTTTTATCCTTGCTTGTCTTGGTGGAGAATCACATTTCATTTTCAAACCACAGTTCTACATTTATCATCCCTGATTTAGTAAATTGCCTCTTGCAGAAGCAGTGTCTAACCTACCTTTATTTAAGACTTTGGGGGATAATGTGTTTATGTTGGACTCAGAGAGGGTCACAAAAAAGTGGCAGATGCTGCAAACGTATTGAAATGGAAGTAATGTAAATGCTTGTAGGTTCCAAATAATCCTCTTCAAGTAACATAACACTTTCAGAAAATACTGTATTGTCAGTGAGACTTAAATCTAAAATCTTGAAACAAGAGGAATTTTATTGTCTTTCTCCTTCTTTATTTGTTTCTTAACAGGGATCAAAATCAACCTTTCAATAAGGCTCTCTTTGTAGTCAAAATAGACAGAGGAGAAGATACCTCTACAAGCAGAGTTGGCTCAAGGCTTATCAGCAGGGTAGGCAAAATTTAATTTTGCAGCCCAAGGATTTTCTCTTCACCCTTGGGCAGGCAAAATTCAGCTGCATGGCAGCCACAAAGTGGGTTCCTCCAGGGATGTGTTTCTCCTTTTTTTACCCCTTTGATATCACACATCTCAGGAGGAAAGGCTGGACAATTGGCTCGTGCCTGCTGCAGCCACGGCCATCCCCATCTCTTCTAGGCCAAGCAAATGAGAGGTGCTGGTTGCCCCCAGCAGGCTCCTCTCTTTTTCAGCAGACAGCTTCGCCCATGCTTGGAACCAGTCCTGTCTGTAATGAGGCAGAGAAACTCACATCTGCAAAGCTGAGCTTGGAGTCATTATCTTATAGCTGCAAATGTAGCCTCCTACTTAAATGAAAGGATGCAGATAATTGGGTTATCTTGTATAAAACAATTTTTTCTGCCACATAAACTGTAGCCGGTACACATGATGCATTCTCACTGCACCAGGCTGGAAAGGGGGGTGTTGCGAATGGGGGTGGCTTACATCCCCCAAGCAGGAGAGGACTTTTCCTGTGCCCTTACCACACATCTAAACTTCAGGGGATCGTGACATTCCCACATATGCCCCCTCTCCATTTGAGCTCCATGGGAGCATGATCAAGATAATGATTTCCAGTGAAATCAATAAGAAAGGTAGAGAGCATCAACAAAATCATTAATAATTTCTCTCAATTATAATCTAGTTTCTCCAAATACAGCCATTGCTGGAGCCTCCAGCCAGAATTAATGATATGGAAAATCTGAAGGACAGTAAACAGTATATTTGTGAGTGAGAGGGATGTGAACAAACAGTAAACAAAAAGGAAAATGTCACAGGGGTTAAATCTTTAATAAACTACTGCTCCAATATCATTTGGTCAGCTCTCATTCAGGTGTGTGACAAATATTCTCCCTTGCTTTCAGAGTCAGCCTGGTTTTTTCAAGTCAAACACATTTCACAAGGCAAAATTGAAGAGGAAGTATAATGGGCCTTTAAAAGAGAAGTAGATTGTAACCTTATTCTTACAGTTTAAAAGCAACATGAATGCAAGAATACACATTCCTTATAGCTGGTATTCCTCATTCCTTGTAGGTACACAGCCTGTCCCATGTTCAGCATGGAGTTCATTGGTGTGCAGTGATTTCTGCTGCTTACAAAGTATATCAAGCAGGTACACTTTGCAATTGTTAATACTAAGGGTAATAATATACACACACGCGCGCCTCCACCCACATAGGCACAGAGAGGTTAATAATGATCTAAAAATACTTTGTATGGCAGAAAGAACACAAAATCATTGTCAGCAGAGTTGTTGGGAGACAGTAGTGGTTAATAGAAGGTTTGTAGTCTTGGGCACACGAGTGCAGAATTTAATCTGTGTTCATCTGTCCAGCCTGGGCAAATACCATATTTGCCTCTTTTGAGGTACTTTATCAAGTGGTTTGGAATAAAAAATGCCACAATCCCTGTATGTGGGATACATAAAGTATGTATATGTGGGTATATAAAGTAGCCAGCAATGCAGGCAAAAAAGGCACATTTATGAATCCAAGGAAAGAAAAGATAAGTTTTCATGATTTCATGTCAGAGGTGCATTTTTGTTACTTTTGGACTTGCCAAGAGTGACTTGAAATGCAGAATTCTAATCCCCCCAAGGTGCAGAGACAATCAATCACTGATGAAGGGGAAATGCTGAATTCCCAGTACCTAGCCTTCTCCAAGAAAGCCTGTCGGCTGTGTAATGCAAACTAATCTGTTCCAAGCATCAGCTTTTTTGTTTCTTGCCCTCGTTCATATATATACACACATCCAGTGGGAGAGAGAGAGAGACAGAGAAAAAGAGAGAGAGGAGGAGAGAGAAAGGCCACATCCACACGTATCGATGACTGTTGGAAGAAAATAGCTAATACATGGAGTTGGAGTTGGAGAAAGGTGTTACTGCTTTGCCATTCTCTTGGTGAACTGCAGCCGAGATTCAGTCCAGAACTAGCAGAAATAAAATACTGCATGGAAGACAAAAATCAGGGCATGTTTTTAACCGTCTGGGGGGTGAAAATAGCTATAGATTCTGGCTGGAAAAAGCAGATGGCAGTGAGTTACAAGCACAGGGCACTGCTGCTGTTGCAGCCGCTGCTGCAATGCCACAGCTCAGCTCGTTTCCATCTGACATAAGGGCCTCTGGACAGCCAGAGATGAGTCAGGCTTGTGTGTGTTGTACAGGCGTCTCTGGAGAACCCCAGTTTTTCCCTTTCATTTGTGTCACTCTGCTTCAGGGTTTGAAATGAGTCACGAAGCCCCTACAGCCTATGAGCACCCTTTCCCGCCTCACAGTGTCCTCCCCAGGGTCTGAGCTGCGGCCAGCCCTGGTAAGCACAGCATGCAGGAGGGATCCCCACAGTGCCTTCAGCGTCCTCTGAGTGTTGCACCAGAAGGGCTGAGCTCACACCAAGCTGAGGAGAAGCAGCCATGGAGGACATTCACATTGAAGCCACATTGCTTGCACTCCTTGCAGGCTCCATCTGCAAACCCAAGGATGCCCAGCAGCCACGTTGCAAAGCTTCAAGATTTGGCAAACCTGCTTAAATCTTTAGGTTACCCATTTGCACTGGGGAATAGTCCCCATTGGCTCTGGGAGACATCTCAGCCCCTGACCAACACAAGCCCCAGCCCCAACAGACAGTGGAAGCAGAAACACAGCATTTTGAATGGGAGTCTGGCCAAAGCACATATCCAGTGTATCCCACCACATGAGAAACTGCTGGCTGCTTGCAAAAGAGAAACTATGCCAGCAATGGCAACCTGGAATGCTCTTTTTACACAAGACTTAGCTGTTGGTTTGAAGCTGGTGAGCAGTTTCCTATCCTCAGAAGACTATTTTAAACTCCACAGAGAGCAGTTGTTGAACATGCTCTGTTAATACAGAAGAGCAGCAGCAAATCCATTTCACTGCCTTAGCTAATGGCTTCCCCTCCTGGAAAAGAGCTTCCTGAGGAAAGAAGCGAGCAGTGCTGCCTCTGCCTCTGAGCCTGACCTGAGCCTCCTGCAGCAGGCTGCTCCCCCTGGAACATGGGAGGGGAAGGGGCACCTCACTGGTGAGCTGGTCTGCCCTCAAATACAGGGCTGGGCTAGAGGAGGGGAGATGAGATGAGTGAGGAATCATTGCTCTCTGTGCTTTGATACCTTCTGGGAAAAAATTAGGGATACTTAGCTGCTGTCACACAAACATTTTATGCAAATCTTATCTTTGTCTTCTGCATACTGGTACATAATTTGCATCTGATTATCAACTTTGGGTCTATTGTTTTATTCTAAACAGAATTCCTGCT
>NW_010158309.1:11548-16233 GCF_000695765.1 Mesitornis unicolor
GAAGGTGTTGGATTGACAGCCAAGAAGAATAAAGTCATCTCTTAAACAAGGGGGTAGGAGAAGAACAGCTTCCCACGCGAGGCTCTGCCATTATTTCAGCCAGGGACAACAGTGAGGATGCCAGCCCTTGGCTTCTTCTGAGCCTGCCAGCTGATGCAGAGCAGGGCCATGAATGTAGAATCCCTGTGAACTTCCTACAAAGACAACCCAAAATCCTTTAAAAAGGAACAGCTTATCTGCTGGGTTGGATTCACATTTGTGCTACAGACACAAAGGGTTCCAGTACCTGGCTGGCTCCGAAGTCACACCCAGGGATCATCAGAAAGTTTACACAGTAGGATCTTCACACTCACAGTTCAAACCTTTACCCTCTTGACCTAAAAGAGAGGAAGCTTTTGCTCCCTCTGCCACATGCACAAACACTACCAGCTGGATATAGCCCTGTCTCCAGCAGCAGCAACACACTGAGTCCTTTTCCTGACTGTAGTAAGGTGTCTTGCCTTGTGTCGCAAGGTAAAAAGATTTGCTGAGGGCTAAAGTAGCTCAAGTCCGCTGGAGTCAGTGGCTTGACTTCAGTTCACTCTGGCTGAGAATTTGGCTCAGTTACACCACACTAGCAGAAACATTTTGGGAAGCCCTGTGTAGATAACCAGAGATCATGGTCTTTTAGTTCTGCAATGTGTGGATCCTATCAGTTACCTCCTCTGTATCTGCAAAGATATTTTTCTTTTATCTTGAGTGGGGGCACAAGGCCCTCCCTAGTGCTGGGAAAGCTGTGGGATGAGATGAGGACTGAGTGACCAACCTACCCCATAACATAAGACTGCTTCGGTCAAGCCAAAGGATGAGGACAAATGAATGTCAATTCTGATCCTCAGGCTTCAGCAGTCACAGGGCTGAGTGGTATGAGGCTGTCCACTTGACTTTGGGATGGATGGCTGTTCTAGCTGTGTTTGTCCTGTCAATAAAGCATTCAGCCCCAGTAACAGCTGCTTCTGTAAGAGTGCCAGATTAAGACAAATAATACAGACTTAGGGCTCTTTACATGGATTGCATGGGCTGACCCTGCTGCAATATGCACACCCACAAATTTTCTCAGCTCATTACCTCATTGAACATGGCTGCTTCTCTGTAAGGACAGGAGCTGGATGATACCTCAACAGAATTTGAACACGACATGCTACGTCAGAGTTGGAAATAGCTGACTGAGAGCTCTAAGCCTGGCCAGGCAGGGAAGTGGACCTTATCAGGAAAAATGCAGCCTCAAGGAGGACACATGACAGCCCTTCTGGATAGGACCCTTGGCTTTGCGGAGGAAGGGACATAGCTTTCTTATAATTAAGACATCCCTCATTATTTCTATACTTGTTCTTTACTAACACCCCCTTAGTATTTAACTTCTCGCCTTCTCTGCACAGCCACTTCTGGTTTAAGAAGGCAGAAGTATGCATTGTGTAAATAAAGTTTGTTGTTTTCCTTTGAAGTATGTGGGAAGGCTTTGAAAACCCAACTGTAGCCGTTCCCAGTAACCTCAACTTTCTGCTCTATTTCTCTGGTTAACCTTGCTGACTCAAAACAACAAAAAGCATAGCCTGAAGGAAATAGTACTCACTGTGTTCTTAACTTTCCAATGGAATTTTACCGGAGATATTTTCTTTTTGTTAAGAACTTTGAAGTTCTGCTCTCTTTCTGTGTGGATTCCCATTGAGACCAAATGGCTCTTACCAGCCTGCTTCCCCAGGCATGGGGCAGGAAGCATGACTGCCCTCCCCAGGACATAGCAAAAAGGAAGAGTCAGTGAGGGGGCTGCTGAGATGCCAGCAGTGAAGAAATCAACATAGAGATGAGTTTCGTTTTCTTCCTGGAGGATGGTGGGAGTGAGATCATCCCTCGCATGCATGTCCCAATTACAGAGCCAAGACATGTTCTATTAGGTCAACACTGCCCATCTAGTAAGACTGAACAAGTCTCTCTTTCATATTGCTTTGCAGTCAGCTCAAGAGGTCACTCTTGACTCAAGCAAACTTTCTTCCCCTACCCATGCTTGCTTCTCCCCACCCCTAGCTGCATTTGCAAACTAATTGCCTGGAGAAAGAAGACAGGAGCTTCACGTCAAGGCAGTCTCCTGCCAAGCTTCGCTAAGATATCTGCCTGGCTGAAGAGAGGGTGAAATCTGCCAACAAGATCACTTGAGGGAAAGCAGACATCCTCTCTTATCCCCTTCCTGCTACAGTACTCCTGGGCAAGAGTCCATCTCCTCCCTTATCTGGGCCCAAAGAACTGCAGTCTACTTGCCAGTCTCAGACACTTTTCTCAGGAGAGTTTTCCATATGCTGGTCAGTGGCTTGTGGGACAACCACCCCATGCCAGTATTGCTTCTGCTGAGGTACAAATCCTGAATGTGAAGAAGGTGATGGAGAAGGGTATTTGTCACACTGTGAAATGTATACCACACCAGCACACCATATATTAGGCTGGAAATGGGAAAGACCCACAGCTGGGAGATGTCACTGCCAAGAAAGCCTGTCCCATGGGTAGAGCAATAGGGTTCATCCTGACCAGGTGAGCAGAATACACCACCCACAAGAATTTAATATCACTACCCCCTACCACTCTCTCATCTCTAAGGAAATCTCTAGTTCTTCAGGGAAAGATGAAGAAAAGCCCAGTCCTCTCATCACAGACATGGCAAATAAAGGGGGGGAGAAAGTACAATATAAACAGGCCCCTCGAATATAATTGAAGAACCAGACTAATTTGGCTTGCCTTTATAACAGGCCAGAGCTGGGCACTAGACTTACCCACAACAGATAAAGATGAGTAACTACATAACGAGGTTAAAATATTCATTAAGCTAATTGCATGTTAATTAAGTAAAGGATGCTATTAGAGATCCATTGAGCTCCATCTGTGTGTGCAAACAGGAGTGAGAATAATCACACCAGAAAGCAGAAGAGGCAGTGACAGCTCTGGAGCTTCTGGCACGTGGGAATCAGGGGTGGAGTGGACAACTAGTGGGGGCAGCTGTGGGTCCTGGGGGAACTGGCAGCTGTGAAAAGGAGAGTGGTCTTGTGAGAAGAGGTGAAGCTGGCCATGAGAAACTCTAGGTCCTGTTGCCAGCAATCACACTGTGAATGGGCATACCATTTCCCCACACTCTGCCTCCATCTCCAGATATGTAAACCAGGAAATATAGCTGTCTCCCAGGTGAAAAGATTAATGAGGAAACTCAGGAAAGGGTCTAGCCAAATTTACCTTCGCTATTATATCTGTTGATTTTATCTGTTGATTTTATCAGAATTGCTTGCAGGGGTGGAGATCCATCACCCCAGAAAGCACCACAGGACTGAAGCCAATAGACCACAAGACACTGGAAAGGTCCATTTTTTAAAATGGCCTAAAAGAAGGCTAAAAATAAAGAGGCAGAAATTACTCTTCCATTTAAACTTCCTCTGTCAGCACCACAGAGGACAGTTTCTAATAAATACTTGTTCAAAAAAGAGAAGAAAAAATTCCATCTGACATAATTATGGCCAATGCTCCATAAGGCAGAATAGGGAAAATGCCTACATATTTCATGTTAAAATTCATTAATAATGGAAGGCAAGGATTAAATTATATAACTGCCACCTTTAAGTTAAATAATATTTTCAGCAGAAGGAAAGGGAGATGGGACAACTCCATAACCAACACGTTTATTACAGCACATGAATAATTTAGGCAAACAATACAACAGCTTTGGAAAAAGGGGAAAAGATTTGACGAGGAAGTTGGGTTAGAAAGGACTGGCACTGTATTTAGAGATTTGAAGGACTGAGAGAATAATTCATATTCAGTCATTCGTTTGATTAATTTGTCCTTTCAGGCTATTAATGGGCAGATTGTTCTTTTCGCAAATGCACTTATAGTTTGAAGTTACTGGAATAAATCTGTTCCATGGTTCCCCTTGAGTGGACAGTTTCTTGCAAGTAGTCACTACACAAAAAGGAAACAGATTTGGATGGGAAGGTCATCTCCCAGTGGCTTTCTGATCTCAGATTGGCTCCTCAAGCACTTTTTGCTATGAATCTAAATTCACTGTCTCCTCATTCTCTTGCAATAACTGCTTAAAATTTCTGCTTTCCCAGGTAGACTTGCTTGCTCACCCCACTTATACTGTGTGAGTACAAAGTAGAGGGCAAAACTGGAGCAAACATGAATGAAGCAAATTTAATAAAAATTTGAGACCATTATTTGTTAAAAATTAGTTTATTGTGTTAGTTTGTTCTCAGTGAAGCTGGCATTGATTCAAACTACCCTTCTGAAAAGTGGAAAGGAGAACTGACTAAGCCATTCATATTTCTGTGGTGAAAACTGACAGATGACACTTTATCCAGGGGCTGATTATTGTCACGGGCAAAACAAAAAAAAAATCCCTGTAGATTCTGCTAAGTGCACAAACATATGTCCTCTTCTCCACAGCCCCAGAGCCTCCCAGACACACTCTGGCACATGAAAGATGCCCAAAAGAACTGTCACAGCCTTTCCCACAGGCTCCCAGACAAAACCAACTGCAAAACTTAACCAGGTTTCTCCGAGTGGCTGAAGCCACTGGCAATGGCTCCGCACAGATCTTGGGATGCTGATCCTGGTGTAACAGCAGAGATCTGGCGCCCAGAAAGCATCTCTGTGACTGACTCAGCAGG
>NW_010158309.1:16264-32361 GCF_000695765.1 Mesitornis unicolor
TGATAATTTTATGGCTCTTAGAAGCCTGTGCCTAATGATTTTTGTCTGGGGTGCCTGCCCATTTCCAGGTAGATAAATGTATGCGTAGTGAAAACAGAAGCCCTGTTTGGCACTGAGGTGCCTGCCAAGTGAGGGATCTCAGCAGGCAGCCTCAGGGCTTGGTTCAGCCTCTGCTCCACATGTACAGCAGACTGTTTTGCAGCAAAAGGGGCAGATAGCAAAGAAAACACAAATGCACGTTGCCTCTGCTCTGTCTGTATTAGGAACAAGCAAAGAACACCCATCTCCAAGGACGTTAATTAATCCTGCACCATATTATGCTCATTCAAAGAATAATTAAAAATAATAACAACTTCTGAAAAGTTTTGCTCTAGGTTTGAAATGCAAAGGAAATCCAGGGAGTTCATATGTGTATTCAAAAGGGAGAAGGAGCAAGAATGAATGAGAGAGGGGGTGTGGGTGAGCAGGAAAGACTGTTATTTTATCTGAACTGCTTTATGGGCTGTATGACCTAATAAGTCTTTTCCATCTGTAATTTCTCTGCTTCACCTACCCCTAGTTTATCATTAAGAAATCACTTATGCATTCGATTAAGTATTTAACATTTTCCTTCCTGTAGCTCCCTGCTTCACTGACTCTTCATCCCATTTAAAATCTCAGCTGATGACATCTCTTACCTCTCTGGCTCCCATTTCTTTGCCCTCAGACTATTAATGCAGTATCTGTGTGACTTAATCCACTGAAATATTTTGGGTTTTCACTTCATGACAAATGAGAGACAACTTGAAGCTGTATCATACTGCATTAGGAAAGCGCAGCTCGCAGCTGCTGGGTGCACAGTCGTACAGTGCAAGAGCTTAGCACAGTGGCCTGGCAGCTCTGGTGACACCAGTCCAACATTGCATGGTCTTGGCCAATAGTTACGGCTCTTTTGGGTTTTGAGGAGGAAATTTTAGCTGTTTATCACCTTGGGTTTTGTCTTCCTGTTCTTTTTGGTTTTTTTCTCTCTCTGGCACACGCTACCCTCCCTCCCCATGTACACGCTAATGCAATTGTATGTAAACTTGCTCAAGTTGAAAAGCAATGTTCTAGAAAGGCTCAGGAGCAAGTCCCAGCTAAGTGCATAATTATATAGTACTTGGAATAATTTTCCTTTTCTCTGAAAATGCACATTGGTGCTGATTTTGCTATCTGCAGATTGTAAGCTCATAATCAGCTGTAAATTACTCACACAAGTGACAAATTTTGTGCTTTCAAGTAAACAGACAAAATACCCACAGTTACAAATTGCCTCTTGGTGCTGCAGACACCTGGCTTTTCCTGTTCCCATCCATCCCACTTGCGAGAAGGATAGATGGATCAGAAAACGTCTCTTCAAGGAGCTTGGATGATGACATCACCTACTGAGTTACCACAAAAAGCTATAAAAGGCAACTGCAGAGCTAATGCTGGCCCGTCCCTGAGGATCATGTGGCTTGGCTGGGTGTGAGCAGGAGAGCGAGTGGCAGAGGCACCTCGGGAGCAGAGGGTCTCCCTGCAGCCGTGTCCCCAGCCTGCCTACCCAGAGCATCTGAGGACATCAATAAACCCTTGGCATAAGGACTTCAGAGGATATATCCACCCCTCTCAAGCAAGGGGAAGCAATATGAAATAACACATGATCTGGGGAGCTGCTGCAGGGTACTGAAGGAAGGTGAACTTGCTGAGCTGTGGTGGAGCAAGGGCCATGGTAAGCACTGAGGATGAAACAAGCTTCTTAAAATCCAGTCTGGTCTTGGGCAATGCTGTATGATGAACTAATACTGATATTGTTTGTTAATCACAGTTAAAACACATTTAAATTGCACTCATAGCCAGATGTCTTGCTGGGGTGATAGCCCAGACAGCGTGGGTGGACTTCAGGGCAAACGAGCCTATGACTTTCCAGTTTTAAGAGCCATCAGCTGAGAAATGTCTCCTGAAAGAAACTCCAGAGATGGGTGCAGCTAGATGGAAAGTTGTCTGTCTTGACTGGGCATCTGTCTGAGGCTCAGAGAATGGCAACAGCCCTACTCATCTGGTTAATGAGCAATATGTTTTCAGGGTTTTGTCCTGACGGTCATCATACCACATAGCAACAAGATGCCTCAGAAAAAAATTGCTACAGCAATTATCAGAGAGGTAGAGATGACAACAGAAAAGAAATTACTTCTGGGGTCAAAAGATAGCTGTTTGGCAATGCATAAATACAAAGGAGGGATTATCGGAATGTGCAGTTAGGAGCAGAGAAACAGAAGGAAAATGTGAGAAGATGCTGGGTGAGGAAGTTTGATTTGGTCTAGAGTGTCTTGCAAGATTCAGGGTGTGCAGTGGCAGGGTAAGCCTTGTTCTCCAAGCTGGGACACTGTCATGGATGCTGCTGTGACAATGTAGGCATAAGCAAAGGCAAACATCATATCTTAGTTTCAGCTTCATTGGAAATTGGGGAGGGGGTGGGGAGAGAAACCACATAATCTACTCAGCGGGCAGAAAACAACAAAAGAGAAAAGCGAAGGCATTAAAAATGGAATTCTAAAAAATAAATAAAAAGGTGGGGATTACATTTGAAAAAAAACCTGAAACCAGAGGTTGCAGTTGGCCTGGTATCATAATCCTTTCATTATTGCATATTAATATGTAGAGGATGTTTGCGGGGAAAAGATAGGTTAAAACAATTAATCTAGAGCATCCATCCAAATAGAGCTAATTCTTTCCAGTGTGTAGTATCATGTGAACACATTAGAAGCAGGGCTGGTCACAGAAGCATTTCATGTAGAAGTCACTCACATTTTTAAAGGTGGACTGAAATTTTCTAAAAAATATATATATTCAGAAACACTGCTTAAGTGCTTGAATAATAGTGTTGTGTACTTTTGTAACAACTTCCTTCTGAAGGACTCAAAGGACTTTACAATAATGAATGAATGAAGTTCCTCCAACCCACTGTGAGGGAGATAACTACTTTTACCTTATTATACAAAGAGGAAGAGTGGAAACAGCACAACAGAATAGTTAAGCAATTTGACAAAAGTCACACAGTACATCTGATGGTCAGAATGAATTTGAGAATGAAGTTGCTAAGTTGCTACAGAAAGCACACAGCCTGGCCGATATCAGCTCCAAGGAGATTCAGGAGGTGGCAGGTGTTGCAACAGCCCTCTCAAATAGGTGTTTGGGAAAGCAGAGCAGGGAGTGTTGGTTACCTGCGACGAAAACAAGACTGGAATGACAAAATAGCTGCAATGTGTAGTTATAACAGGGACTCTGGAAGGGCATTTGCAAACCCACTTCAATCTATTAGCACTCTTTGAGTGTGACAGCAAATATGGGACAAATGAAAATTGTCTGCCTGTTTTCACTTGGATTTTCAAAACATTCTCTACAGGACCCAGACAAGAGGAGAGGCAATCAGGTACTCTGTTAATGAGAACATCATGCCACAGCAAGCAGACAAGCTGGCTAAGCATCTGAAAAAATAAATACATAATTTAGTGTCAAGTTTACTATTTCCAACACAGCAAAATATTAGTAGCAGTGAGCATCTAGCTCTTAGAAAGATCTGTGTTGGTTTATAGAGTAATGGACAATGTGGTAAAGGTGAATAGTCAGTAAGGGGACAATATCTGCAACTAGTAAATATTTTTTGACAAACCTAGTGAAAGATGTGAGGAATCAACCATGTAACAGTGTCAAGTGTCTCAGTAACAAATGCACACAGGAAAGATTAATTTGAAGTATCCATATGTGTTCCCAGCTCTGAAATGAGAAAGATTTGATGCCCTGGTAGGCTGCAGTATCCATCCTTGTAGCAATCTGCTCTGCAGTCAAACAGTGCTCTCCATTTGTTGGGGCATGCATAGGGTTGGAGTTTCTTACTGAAACTGGTGTGGGATCAGTATATAAGTGCATTATGTCCAGAACGTTGTGCTCAGTTCTGTATTCAAAGAAAATTATAGCTGAAATCAAGAGGGTCCAGAAATAGTCAACACAATTGTCTCAAGGCATAGCATGACTTCCATGTAGGAAGCAAATTAAATGACAGGTATATTTATTTTAGAAATCATATGAATAAAACAGGCATTCAAAATAGTTAGAATAAATTATGTAGAAAAGCAAATTCAATGTTCCTATTTACCTTGTCTTTCACACTTCAGCACCAAAGGCACATCTCATTAAACTGAGCGATAGGGAAAGTATGCCATCAGAGGGAATACTTTTCCTCAGGCATCCTCATTCACCTGTGGAAATCTCTGCTGTAAGATATCTCTGAGGTGCAGGGTGTGGAAAAATTCAAATAAGAAGGAGATACTTGTGGATATTGAAATTTTCCAGATTTACAATAGGAGAAGTTAAGACATAAATGATGAATACAGAAGCTTCACACTATAGCATGTAAGCCAACCACTAAGGAGGGTGCTAGGGAAGATACTTCCTTAAGTGATGGATATCCCTAACTGTCTAGCATGAGATCCTGTGAGCTTTTCTTTTTAGCTTCTGATACTCATCAGTATCAAAGACAAAGCACCAAACAAATGGATAATAGCCCAGATCAGACGTGGCATTTCCCGTGTTCTTGAACCTTTTTCTCCTGTTTCTTTCTAAGCTCAAGGCCACCCTTCCTGTCATTTAAAGTGCATGAAGGTACTGCTGAATCACTTAACATTTCTATTAGTGTTTTTTTTTCTCTTTTAAGCAATTGAACTCATGGTGCCCAGTGTCAGAGTCACTGCCAATTTTTACTTGACCTGGCCACAATTTTGCAAGCACTGTCAATGCCAGAACGACAGCTGAAATGGAAATTTTAATGATGTTAATGAATAAAAGCTTAAACTGTGCTTCCTGCACCTGGACAGCAAAAGTGCATTTATAATTACTTGCCAAACAAGCCTCCTGGCTGCGTTCTATCTGCCCCAGGCAAGCAGTTAACTGAGGTTTTCTTCTTTCACCAAGATTATTTTTGAGTGAATACTTCTGCCAGTGAAAGGTATTGGATTGACAGCTCTGGAGACTGAAGTCCGCTATTATGTGACAGAAGTGAAAAAATCTGTAACAACAGTTTTTATTAGGTCACCTAGTTCATCCCTCTGTCAACACAAGATTGTTCTGTATAATTTATTCTTGAGCGATTTTCCCCCCATTTCCTCCCCACCCTCGCTCTTGAATACAAATCTCTAGTTCTCTTCCATTTTACTGCACAGTTCTGATCCTTACAGTCTCTTCCATACTGACGTTGTAGAAAAACCCCTATGTGTGTGAAGATAGACATGTGCATCTTCCAGGCTCTGAGAGTTCATCAGAGAAGAGGCAACAAGAGACGTTGGAATTATCAGGGAAGATGCTGAGAAAATGTCGGATAGCGATTTTTATGGGCCAATATTTTTCTTCATAGATGCCTCCTGAATGAAAGGAGACTTCGAAGGTTTTTTCCTTGCCCTGATGCTAATACACTAGTATTGTTTGGGTGACCACCACCTTTTTAGCCGCAGAGCACCCTGAGAACTCATCATGGCAATGCTACCTTTGTTTAAAGAAAGAGAATCAAGGCACAGAGGGATTAAGTGACTTTTCCAAGCTCCCAGTTGTTGAAATGAGTCTTTGTCTACATAACAGAGTGGTGGTCCCATACCAATGTAGTAAGACCAAAGGAGCCATGGTCTCAAAGAGTTCATCCAAGGTTCCTAAAGGCCTGATCAAATCCTGCATTGCATAGATTTTCAGGCATTGCAATGTCCTCTTAGCCCAGTCTCGCATATTGCCAGACTGCTGGATTTAATACCCCAGTATTGCAACATGGTATTTCTTTCAGGATAGGTCCTTCCCTTGTGTCAAAGTTAAATCAACAAACAGATGAAAACTGGAGCCTGCTTAGCTTTTTGAGAAGAGCTGTGACAGCTGTTGCTACTTAGTACATAAATGGGAATGGGAGCAGAAACTACACTAGGGATGACCAGTTTACAGAGATGCATTTTATCTCTGTTCTGAAAACTTGTAATTACAAATAATTCCAACAGCCAGCAGCGATCATCAGGCATCCTTTCCTATCAGACTCTTTCCTGCTACCAGTTCTTGTACTAGGACACACCTGGGCTAGACAGCTTTCTCCAGAGAGGCACCCTGAAACCGCTTAGTTTCAAAGAACCATTGATTTTATTACATCAGTACATAAAATAGCCAAGACTACTGTCCCAGATATGATCCAGTTTGATTAGCATTTAGGTCCTTGCCATATAATTCTATACATTTGGTTTATAAGAGGACCTTAGCTGGCTCATGTCAAACAGTAATGAGGTGTGCTCAGTAGGGGAATTACAACTGAGTTATTCATTGCTGTGGTAGTGCACATAAATGGATCCTAGACTGTGTGCTCAGATACTTAGGGCATCTTCTGCCCTCTCTTAGACTAGAGAACATATGTCCATCATGCAGTGCAGCCCATGCAGAAATTTCAAGGCTTGCACGTCATGGCTTAACTGTGTTTTTGAAGGCACAGGTACTGCACTGTGTGGTGCTGACTGCAAGGAGTTGGTCCTGCTGGGAGCAGTCTGCTGGCATTGCTATGCTACTTGCGTGACCCAAGCTAATGTTTCCGTGCAGCACCCTGCTGCTGGGCTTTCTTGGTTCTCCAGCACAGCGGTGTGGACGTGCCCTCAGGTCACTTGCCAAAGTCCCTGAGTTCCTCCCAGCTTACGCCATGGCAACATGTACAGCATCCAGCTGCATTTATTGAAGAAGAGGGCAGTTACAAGAGGATGCAATTGACAGTCTCTAGGAGCCTGAACAGGAGAAAGGCTGGTTCAAGAAAGTCAGCACATGAACAGAGCTTAGAAAGGCTGAGGAGACTGAAGACAGCCTCTGTGGGGATTTCACTGTGCATGAAAAAGGTATGTGCATGGGCCATATTCGGCAAAGAAACAGAGGATAGTGGAAGTACACCTATGCTGAAAAAGAGACAGCAATGCACTTAAAAAAGGTGAGAATCTGGGATGTAAATACCGGGTGCGTCAGATGTCTGGACCCAGTGTGGGCACCTGGCCTCCTTCTGTCTGACATCGTTACTTTGCGCTCAGCAGAACAAGGGCTGGCCGGCTATGAAAGGACACTCGGAGCCTGCCCCATCCTGGAAGAGAGACACCTGACTCCCAGCCACCCTCACGCACCACAGAGCAGCCAAGGACAGGAGCTGCAAAGACCACCCTGGGGTCTCGTTCACACCATACCCACAGCACTCACCAAGGAACACACAGTCTTGTACCCTGGCACAATTCATGCCCTCTCTAAGTGAACAATTTCCAACAGAGTAACACAAGTGATCCATTCTGTCTGACAGTCTTTCACATGTAAATATTTTATATTCCTATTGAATATTTTTGGATGATTATGAATTCTTGATGTGATGAGGACCTTGCTATGTATGAGATGCAGGCGGCAGCAAGGACTTGGCAAGGAGGAAAAGCATCCAAAAATAAAAAATAAGATATCATTACAAACTACAAATTAGAAAGAGCTGGGATAAAAACACAGGCACATATCACTCTTCCTTCCTCCTCTGACTGGACACTTTCAGAAACTGTCTGGAACTCACATAAGGAGCTTTGCACATGGACAGATGTGCAGTTGGCTGCTTTTCCTTCCCTCTCTCATCTTCTGATTTAGTTTTAGTTTCTTTATTCCTGTTGAAAGATGCACTACCAGCAGCTCAAGGGACCCAAGACTGAATTCACTCCAGGATTTCTGTTCTGTCTTCAGTCTGACTTTGTTTCTGCAGTGCACCCAGAAACTAAGTCTGTGCCTCTGAATCCACACAGTGAGTGTAGACTGAAGTTAGAGAATTTGTACAAAATGTAAAAATATTTGGACAAGACAATGATTACTTTTAAACCCCTCATATTGATAGTGGCAGTAAAGCTTCCTGTATGAGTACTGAAATGTCTCAGAGTCAACAGGTGGGACCTTTGCAAGGTGGCAAGAGGTGAGCTCTGTCTCAATGATCTAGTTAGTCAGGAGGACTTGCACACACGTAGAAGGGAAGGGGGTGAAAAATGTTAAGTCTCAGTCAAGCTATGACAGAGTTTGTCAGCAGGAGCACATCCTCTTGATTTGCACTGAAAGAGCTAGGTATGAAATAGAATTAATGTTGTTTGTCCCTATGCATCCACACACAAACTTTGCTTCTCTTCTAAGAGTGCTCTCCAAGTACTAAGAAAGAGACTGGTACTGCCAATCCTTTTCACAACTGGTATCACAACATCCATGTCTATGGGTCACCACAAGTTGGCTGAGGCCTCACCTGCTGGCCAACATCTAAAATTACATGGGCCTAAACCTATACAGAGGGCACACAGTTTATGTTTTTGGTAAATCTAGCAAGATAAGGAATAATACTTTTTCCAAGGTTTCTCCAGGATCCTGGTTGTCCCTTGTCCCTGAGCCCAGCAATTGCATCTTCGTAGAAGTCAATTGACAAAGAGCCACACTGCTATTTGTAGAACAAGAGTCTCTCAGAAGCCTCTAGGTAACAGCAAAGATTTTTTTGCCTTAGTTATGTGGTGACAGAAGAGGAGTTAGCATTGTCTTTGCAAGAATGGAAGCTAATTTGGATGGGGCTAAACTAAGATGCTGACACAGGAAATGCCCCAAGACTCATCTTCCAAACCTGTCCACCTCTGCTGATGCATCTGTAAGTAGATATCTGCAGGAACAGCCTTCCCATGACTGACTGCTTCGCATGTTGCCTGTGAAGACAAATCATCCCACTGTGCACCAGGGAAACGTGGGCCATGAGCACAGCAAGGGGACTTCTAAGCTGAACAAGCCCAGATAAGGATTGCACAAAAGGCCCTGGTTATCTGGTTCCTGTCGTGCTGGCATCAAAGTCCTGCACTGAGCATTAAGGTTTCCATGTGTCCCCAGGGTGTGGTACACTGACTTTGCTTGAAGTGCAATTTAAGATTGATGAATTCACAGCTTTTAAATCAACTGCAAGCATCCGGGCTGGCCCCTTGATGGAGGCTATTAACTTAATGAAAATGAAAGGCTGCGAAGTCAGATAACAGACATTAGAGTCTTTATTTACCTAGAGATTTAAGGAGACCTTTCTGAGGTAGCACACGATTTGTTTTTTGAGAACTGTAAGCTACTGCCGAACAGCACTTCCTAGGCACACGTACACACACACTTGGGCTGCCAGGAGGGCACTGCGTGCTGACAAGTGCTTATTCCCTCTCAAGTTGGCTGACAAGTGCCGTGTTGTGGCACGAGGAGACAGGCTTCTTGTAAAAGTATAGGTTCTGCTGAAGAGGCCCCCTGGTACCAAGGGGAGGACACCCTTGGGGTCCCACATAGCCAGTGCCAAAAAAATGAAGCAGTCAGATGATTAATGGATGCTCTTGACCAGATATGTGCAAAGTCCATCAGCAAGTCAGCAGCAGGGCCGAGGGCAGAGTCCAGCTCTCTCAACCGCTGCCCAGCCATGCTGGGCACCAGACACCGCAGCTTTCCATCACACACTTCAAAGGGACAAGTCAGAACAGCTCTTCAGCTGAGTGAGCCGAAATTTAGCAGCAACTGGGATGCCCTGCTCCCCACTTCATGGTTAATGCATACAGTGTAGCACGTACGTGCTTATTCCGTGCACAAATGTTGCCCATTTCAACCACTATCTGAAGGAGTCTCTCTGATAAGCTGAAACCTTATGTTTCCTGCCTTTCCGCCTCTTCCACACACAGCTACAGTGACAGGGTGCACGGTTCAAATGCTCCGGTGGCTGCGCACAAGGCGGGAGAAGCTCAGCCATCTGGTTCGCTGTTTTCAGGAGGGAGCAGGGAGCAGCAGAGCAAGCGCCCAGCACATACAGCAATGCCCAGGCCCCCGCTCATGCAGTCTGTCCTGTGTGGCATCCCTGGCAGTATCGGGGAAAGAGCAAGAAGAATTGGAGTAGCAGATGAACAGCAAACTGATCTAACGACCAACCCCCCAGCCCCTCACCTCTTCTGCAGTAGGCTTAAGGAGGAGAAGAGGGTGTTTGGAAGAATAAAAATACATCAGCTCAGAGTCCCTGCACTCACTGCAGCCACGTTATGCAGGGATGAAACCTCACCAGACTTCACGAACCACAGAGATTTGTGATGAGACCTGTTCAGGGCTATGAGTAAGGCAGTATGTCCTGCTGCTTAGGTAATTTTGAAGAACAATCTTAAGTGAACCACTGGTGTCTGAATGTATTCGTAGTTCTGCCTCCTTTGCTCAAAAATGCCCGATTGCTCACTCACTGAGATTCAACAAGGCAAATTCTTTGTAGGTCATTCCAATCCTGGAAACCACACCGCAGAGCCTGGCATATCTGGCTCAAACATAGTTGGACTCCTCCCAGCTCCAGACAGAAGGACTCTCAGAAGCATGTGATAGAGGATTTAAGTGTCAAAATAACTAAGGAGTATTAGGGAATTTATCTTGGCTAAATGACATATGTTTCAATTTGCATGAGGCTGAGGACTATTTCATTTAAGCTCTTATGCAGATGATTTTTTCTCCTGTTCACCTAGATATAACCATGTCTTTTCAGAGAAAGTGCAGGGGTCACTTTCTGAAACAGTCTTTCTATTCAATTCTCTTCAGAAAAAAAATAAAATAGAAGTAGTTAAAGTTTACCTTTTAAACCCTTTCCAGTTTCCAGTTTTCTTCTTTTAGTGATGTAACATCTCTTTGGATTTTCCTGTGGGCTGAATGCATTAGTTAGTCTGTAGCAAAAGCACTACATTTAAATTCTACAATAATCTTCCATCTGCAGGAAGTTGAAATCGAATATTATATCCAAGTTCTTGTTTATGGGCACAGCAGAAACACGCATATATATATATATAAAGACAAGAATTCATTGCTAGTGTAATCAAAATTTAACAGTCTACTTCAAGAATAATACTCCAGATTTGACTATAACAGAAAACTGAAGTGTACTTCTGTACAGAAAAAAACCCCCTCGATTATAGTAATAAGGCATTTGAAACGGTTATGGACACACTTCTCCGTTTCCATCCCTTTTCCTGGTGTTATGCTCATCCTCCCACTGCTCTTCTGGGTCTTGGTGGTGGCAGTTTCTCTCTGATGGGAGGAGAGGGGTGTTGTCATGGTGTGTCACCAGCATCTGGCGTGCTTCACCAGGAAGAATGTGATGTTGGTATTCATGGTTTCTTCTTCCTCACTCCAGGGTCCTGCTGGGGTCTTTTACAGCTTGCTCTTCCTTCATCAGTCTGCAACCACATATTCCCAGTGTGTCATGTATGATGCATTTTCCATATGCTAGATACTTGTCCCTTTTTCTTTGCTGCCCAAAATAACTGTTTTTGTCTATCTCCAGGTGCATTTTTTTAACTGGCTGTTGCTGAGTCATTTATAGCCCTGCAGCTTCCAGTGCCAGCCTGTGCCCCATCTCTTGTCAACCCATACCTGTACTCTCCTAATATGCACCCCATTCCCCCACTTCCCAAGGCCTGTTACCAAACCAGACGTAACTTCTCTGCACTACATCATGATGTTAGGGTCAGAAATATGGTTATACCATGGAAAGATAAACAAGAGCAAACCAGCTAGCTGTAGCTACCTGATCAGTTAGCAAAGCTGTTTTAACTTTAACATTTAGCTAAATGAAGTAAAATAAATCTACAGGCAGGTCATGACAAATCTCAGCCCTGACGTTTCACAGTCTCAGTACAAAACCTGTGATCTGTTACTAGCAATGGCAATATTTTACTACAGGGCTAAACCTTTGCCCAAGCTCTTTCTGGAACTTTATGTAAAGTAACTAGACTTTCAACCAAGCATGCAGAGCTTCATGGCTATGAAGCTGACAGAGTTCCACCTGCTGCACAGCCCTGCTGGTGCTGGCTGGGCATTTTTGCCTTAGTATTGTTCTTCACTGTAGCAAGAATATTGAAGACCAAAGAGACGAAAGACAGGGAGCTTTTTCTTTTGAACCTGTGTGGCTCTCATTCCTCCTACTCACTGTCACCTCTAATTAACGTGCAAAGACCATGTCATGAGGATGGTGACGTTGTATTAGGACTGCAAAATTTGTTTCCTAGCCCTGTCACCAACTTACTGACTGACATCAGGTGAAAACACAGTCTGTGCCCTGTGTTCTTCCCTTTGTAAGGAAAGAATGACATTGTTTATATATCTGCAGATCTTTTGGAGCAAGGACAGATAATGCATTGACCCAGATTTGCAGATGTGCTATGACAACTCAGACAGTGAAGGAAGTGACTAAAACAGTGTAATTCCCTGACCAGTTTTTCACTAGTTGTGGTCCTGAGGTGGAAAAGAGATATCCTGGGGATTATCAAATCAGTCCTCGAGGGATTGTCCCCCTGCAGGAGATGCTGAAAGCACAGTGATTCCCAACTTTTCCCATATCGCTCACATGCACTGTGCCAGGGATGGGCTGGGGATGATGACCTAATCCACAAGACCTGTGACAGCTGCGTACGTGGAGCTCCTCAGCAGTCAGGTATACATCCCCTCCGGTGGGACAGTAGGATGGAGACAGTCTGATAACCATTCAGAGAAGCAGTAATATCACCAATAAGAGGAGCTGCCTCTCTTGCAGCCTGTCTCCCAGAGCGAGAATTTCTTGCTGAGGCTCTCATCCTAATTCATTGCTTCATGCCTCCCAGCCTGCAACTACAGGAGCATGCCATCGTGCTCAGAAATATTTCTAGTGCACAGCTGCTGGCTCCATTATTAGAAAATTGTGCATTATCCACTGGTGAGTGACTTGCATTTTAAAAGTCACCCACAGGGCACTGTTCCCTGTACACACAGGTTGGGGTAGCCTTTGGTTACAAAGATCCGGCACTTTGCTTCAAGTTGCTGCAGACCACATTTCCTCTCCATCACTGCACAACGGTGCCCAGCACACTCCAGCCATAACGCTGTGTCACCTTTGTGCTGGTGCAAATGTGGCCTTGCTAGAGTTTGATGTATATAGTTCATGGTGGGTGAAAGCAGAATTTGGCCTTCTCATTCTCAGACATGCAGCAAACACAAAAAATTACTACAATATAAGTGATTACATCTCCTACATCTTACCCTTCAGCATTAGGCATAGTTAGGGACCCGGATGTAGTCCCATATCCTCAGTCAGGATTGTAAATTTTGCTTTTCAGCACAGATGATAATAGATTTCAGAGAAAAAAAAAATATAACTATTCCTGCCCCTATTCCCTGCTGGAAGCTTTCTGTCCTTTGGTTGTTGCAGGCCCAGAGAATTAGCAGACTGACTGACTGTTGTATTTCCTCTTTGGCAACGGGTTCTCCAGAATCAGCACCCTTTCCCTTTTCCTTTCTGGCATGAGAGACTGCTCCTTCTTATGCTCTCTCCAGTGGTTTTTGCCCTGCTTGGCAAAAGCAGCCAATTCTCTGTGAAGCCCAGTCTACCTGAAGTGGTATCACCGCTGGGTAAGAGAATGGGACACTCATAGCTTGAAGGCACTCTGGACAACTGAAGGGGAACTCTAAAAGACAATAACCAAACCAAACTCATTATCATGTGTGAGAACAATAGTTATTAAATCCACTGTGAACTACAGTCACCTACGTTTCTTTTCTTCAGTCTGACTGGTTACATGTCCTAGGGGCACAAATGCAGCTTGAAACAAGCAGCCACCCCAAATTGAGATCAGCTGGAATTACCTAAGGACGTGCGGTATCTGTAGGAGAAGCTGGGGCAACGGCCTAGTGCACAGCCATCCCTCCTGGGACTACATCCAGCTACTAAAGAGTCAAAATCTCTTCCAGCTGCCCTGCCCAGATACTATGGACAAACTCAGCATTTACCCTGTAGTACCTAAGGTGGATTTTATGAGGTTTTACTTCTGTTTTGCCCAGGAACAAACTCAGAAAGCTAGCTACAAGAAAGGCCTGAAGCAGATCATCTTCTCCCACCTGTGAAGGAAAGGTCTGCATTGCCTGCTGCTGAGACAGAGAGAGTGGCAGCCACATGTCCCTCACAGAGCAGGGAAAGCCCCCCAGCTTCTGAGCCTTTAAGACATTCACAGCCCTGCCCTTGCCCTGCCTTCCCCACTGTTTCCACTCCCAGAGGAGAACTAGGTGGTGCTTCTCCAGCCAGGCTGGCCCTGCCTCATGTCTTTAGTCTTTTTACTCTGTTGTAGCTGGATTAACCCTCCTGCTCAGCTGGACAAGCTGATTAGTTAAAGAATTTGTTTCATCCCTCTCTACGGCTTTATTTTTCATCCATCATTTTCCTCTTACCGCAGTAAGCCTCTGCCTCTTCAGCTCTTTCCATGCTCTCTCTGCACTCACTACCCCCTCCATTTCCCAGCCTTATCCACCTTGCCCAGCCACGGTGAGGGAGCCTTCCCGTTTACCCAGTGTGGTATGTCCCCATATCCTTTCATCTCCTTCATTCACACATTCCCTTTCACACGAGTTAATCTCCAGTTTATTCCTCCAGTGCTCTACTTTCGTGCTCCCTTCTGTTTCATTCTCCCAGGGCTACATTGATTCCACACGCAGGACTGTACTTGAAGACCCTGGTGCTCTAGCACATGCAAAGGCCACCAGAGGCAGCCCATCATCTTGGGGTCTCTTCTCACCAAGCATGGTGGTCCTGGATCAGGAGCTAAGGAGAAATGTGGATGAGAGTAATTGGCCTGTAGAAAGCTTGAGCACTGGTGCTTGCTTCTGGCCAACAGAAGCTTTGAACCATGAAATAGAGGCTCCCAGACCTTGCAGTCCATTGGAATTAGGGAGACTGACCCCGGCAGCCTTCCTCAGCCTTTTGTTGGCCCAGCAACACCATCCTCTTGTCATCCTTACTCATCTCAGCATCTTGAACACGGCCTTATTTCTCCTTCTTGACCCTGTTTAGGTTGTTGTTTACCTGATCTTGACCACTGCTTTCTCCTCCTGTAACCTCCTCTCTCCACTGTTGTCCTTCCAAGTGCCACTGCATGTCTTTCTTCATCTCTGAGAAATACAGGCAAACTCTCCAAATGGTGGTCAAGTGAAACATATCTTTAGGGGAAAAAAACCAACAAAAAAACCAGCACAGAAAGAAACTATAATTATGCCGCCCCTGTGTCTGCCAGCAACAGTCCTGATCGCTTTGATTGTACATTGTGACCCCTTTTGCCATGCTCCATCTGTTTGTTTTTAGTCTGTGAATATGCAGCAGCAAAAGGACCATGTCTTCTTATTTGTGTCTATAGGGCCCTCCGTGCAATGTGCCCCAGTCCTGACCAAGGCCTTGCTCTACAGGAGAGATAGGTAAGAATAACAATGAACAGTGGGAGCTGCATCCAGCAGCGCAGCCCTACTTTGGGAGCAGAGCAAGACAATTAAGGAAAGGATTTCAAATTATCCAAATGAAGAATACAAGGGAATAAATATTTAATACTCGGTCATGCAGCTTCATCCTCTCTAATAATCCCTAATGTTTCTACAGCGCCTTTCAGAAGGGAGCAGTGCTTAAAAGGCAGATGAAAAATGTGGCTCCCACAGTCAAAGATCCTCCCTCTTCCCTAAGCGGGATGATGAGTGTGCAGCTACACCAGAGACTCAAGGGAGTCCTTTCAGTGGGCAGCCATACCCGTCATCCCATGGAGGCATCTACTCTGCTTGAGCAGTAGCTATGGCTATAGTTCCTGTTCTTACTCCCTTTGACTCCACAGGCAGGATCATGCAGGTATTATGGAAATGTAACTCAGTAATACTCTGTTTAAAATTAAATAAATTAATTTTGCACTTTTTGCAACACAGTGCATGTGCCCCTTTGTCTGGGAGCTCAGAAAGTATTGTGAGGGGCAGAAGAAAGGATAATTCACAGGAAGAGAGGGTGCACTGACCATAGTTCTCCTGCAAAAACTCTGCATCCCCCAGACAATTTCTCTGCCTACCTCTTCCCCAGGCACTTTCAGGTGCCAGGCTCCACTCAGGAATTCCCAGCACAGACCAGTGCCAGTGTGACGAATACTGGTCACCAGGCTGGGTCAAGGGGCATTGAGGACAGTGGGAAGGGACAGACAGTTCGGCGGTCCTGACTGACTGGGGAAGTGCCACTTGAC
>NW_010158310.1:0-11337 GCF_000695765.1 Mesitornis unicolor
TTTCCAACCGAGTGATTCTGTGATTCTGCGATTCTGTGAAAAGGCACTTTCAGCTAATGCAAGCATAGGGATGATAAAGTGCAGCTGAGAAGAAACACATAAAACTCATGAAAGTGTTTTACTACTAGTTTCTATTTATTTTCCCTTTGCACAGTGTATACATTCAATAGTCAAAATGTAATTATAGGGGCTTTCTGGTATAGTATATTGTTACTGAGAAGAGCTTTGCTTTTACAAAGGATTGTGTACTTAAGTGAGCACACTCTTCTGTTCAGCACAGACACTGGAAATTCTCACTAATACAGGGTACAAGTGGAAAGCTAATTGAGGAAAACGGAGGGAAACCTGACCTATGACTGTCATATATGCCTCAGGCTTTCTAACAGTTATTTTGAAGCATTCCAACAGTGCTGTAAAGGGAAACAAGAAGAGACCAACAGTGTAATTTGGAAATGTAGTTTCTGTATATTCTGCAGCATCAAAATAATTTGTTGGGTTTTTTTCCATATTTGTCTTTGTGATTCACAGATTTCGGCTAAACTTAGAAACAGTTCTGTGACAGTTTTTTTTTTAGTGTGGACACAACTTTATTGGAATTTCTTTTTCCAATCTGATAGCATATTTAAAGAATTAACATTAGTGAAGAAAGATGACCATTGCATTCTCCCAGTGCAAAATGGAATGTACTGATTTTTCATACTGTCTTGTGTGTGTTTGTGTGTGTATGCATAGGTCTGTGTATGTATCCAAGCTTGGAAGGCAACTGGAAACCACCTGTAGCTATTGAATCACAGAAGCAGGTTGATTTAAAAAAAAAAAACAAAACCAAAACAAACCAACAAACCTTTTTGATTCAAATATGGAATAAAATTAGAGGAGACATTCTCAGAGTTAATACACTAAATGCAGTCTTGATCCACATCTGAGATTATTCATGTCACCCTTATACTCATCGTGTCTCTTGGTGTGGAACCACGAGATTTGCTGTTTCCTACCTATGGCCTGTGTATCTTCTATTGTGTAGTAACTGCAGTAACCTCACCAAGGCTGACTTTGTATTCAACACCTGTGGTTTACTTCTCTTTGGGAGCAATGACAGGAGTTACCCAACAACCAGACTTCCTAAAGCAAAGCATTTCTTTAGAGCAATGTGAATGAAAGCACCTGAAAACAACAAAAGCTGTCTGTATATGTAACTTTTCCCCTAATGGTTATCTGCTAAAACAAGCTTCTGATTCCTCTAAAAGGCTTCCACCTGTGTGTCTCCCTGGATAGCCCCCCCTGGCAATTGGCACAAACTTATCTGAAAAATACAGTTTTTTCTTCCCTTTTGGAAGCACAAGTGACCTGAAGAAGCTTTTGTGCTCCAAAGGTTTATCATTTTTTTGTTTGCCTTTTTTTATTTCCTTTTTTTCCCCAGCTCTATTGATGTGATGTAGTGAATGAAAGTTCTTAAAGATTTGGTCTTACAGTGTCTTAGACCATGATACAGTACCATGGCTGGAGTCCAGAGCAGCACCTTCTGTTGGTGAGACAGCCTCACAATCCAATACCTTGGTTTGGGGAAATTCCGAAAGCAGCATGAAAAACAAGATGAAGTACACGGTGCTCACCTGATGGTCCTCTCCTGGCTCGTTCTGTAGCATGTGCATTGCAAAAATGATGTCTTTGCATGCTGACAATTAACTTTACTACTTGTGAAAGATGTGTTATATGATGTAGTGTACTGAGCGCGGTCTAAGTGTGTCAGATGGTACAGAACTTGTGCTTTGGGAAAGATGAAATTAAAAACCTATGTTCCACAGCTTTATGGCTGTAAGGATCTTAAGATAAAAACACTGTGTATTCTGCATTAATGTATGATATGCTTGGCTACTCAGAAACACTCCTTGGACCAGGCTTCCCATCTTCTCATCCTTCAACCTACTATTTAGCATGGAAAGCTTCCCAGCATCTCTCTGTTTTTTTCATCCAACATGTAAGAAATTAGTTCTATATATTGGTAGAAAAAATCATGGCATTCACTGATGTGATTTAACCCATGAAACAGCAGTGACATTCCTTCAGTGGAGATGTTGAGGTGTCCTTACATAGTAGTCAATGGTTTTTTTCCTTTACATTCAGTTTCAAATCCAGTAAACTAACTTTCCAGCCCACAGATCCTCTGCTCCTTAATGTTCTGTATTTGTTATTGAAAGTGCAAGAATGTCTGGAGTGGTTTGGATATGAGTATTTCCTAGTGGCAGAGTTATCTTTTATCTTTTTTTTTTCATGTCACACAATTTGTAAAGTTAAGTAAATTTCAGGTGTCTCTTGAGCATTAATTTAAGGCATGTTGAGCTACAGTGTCTGCTGGAGGTCAGCAGACTTGAAGCAGTACTTTATTTTATGAATTTCTGTTTCTCCAAGTGGGGATGTTAGTGTGTTCAGAAGCATCCTACCCTTCTGTCAGATGCTGCGTAGAAGGAGGTACTTGAGATGGTTCTAAAAAGTCCAAACCCCTTTGAGTGTCCCCAACAAGATGTACACATTTCAATTACGAGATTACGAAATGGTGAGTCTGTGTGATAATGCTTAAGCAAGATCATTTCTCTTTATGCAGTTCCTCCAGAATTTTAAGAATTTCCATCCAAAATGAAGTAAGATGATGCCATCGTAGATGATTTGCTGGTTTAATTGTCCTGAAGCACCATGGTTGCTATGTTTCTGTTATAGTTGAGACAAGCTCATTCTGCTGGCCACCTTTACTCTTCTGAGCATGGAAGGCTGTCAAGTATAGCTGGATCATGCTTGCTTTTCAATGCTGCTCACAAAAATGAAACAGCTGAATGGTGTACCTGTGTCTGCTTGCAACTCAAAACAAAGCTGGCACATCCAGGTCCGGGTTTGCTCATTTGACTACGTCATCTGAAGTTTGAAAAATAAATAAGAAATAAAGAATACAGCCTGGGTCTGCAAATCTTGTTGGCCAAGAGGTTGATTTAAAATATCTGTAGCCTTCAAGTTCCTACCATAGGTGTTAGCAGTGTTCCAGAGGAGCATCCTGCTGAGAGGAGGAGTTAACGTCCACAGAAGGCTCCAGGAGCAATCCATTTACTGCGTTTGGTCATTTCCCTGTCTCCGAAGACCTTCAAGAGCCACAGGTCATCCTTCAGGGCAGGAGTGCTGTGCGTATGACATGACTGTTGTGGTAACTGTTTCAGACTGATGCCAGGGGCAAGACCTCTGTGTTTCAGTGGTGCAGGGAGAAGGAATGGCTGTTGTCCTCCCACTAGGACTTCATGGTTGGGTTTGCATCCCCGTTCCCCTGCCCCACCCCTCCTTTCAATATGTACTGTATATTGATAGGGGTGAGTCACCTCTTTTATTGTGTTTTGAATATTTTCCTCCCAAATGTAGTTTATTTTCTGCAAGGAAGCGAAAGAATTTATGCTGTTCTGGTTCCTTAGTTTTTTCAGAGCTCTCCTAACAACTTCCAGCTGAGGGAGTTCTTGATATTTTTAGCCTGAGATATTTAGCTGTTTGAGCCTCTTTACATGTTTTTACCCGATATATATTAAATGGGGGGGAAGAAATGGTTCTTGTCAGTTAATACATTCATGAGCATGCTTGCCAAATTGCCTGCACTTATTCCCAGGAATCTGAACACTTCAGAACTGGGGGGAAGTTTGAGTCCTGTTCTGAACTGTTTGAATCAGCCTCATTATTCTATTCCCTGACTGATGCTGCTGTTGCTGCATTCTCACTGAATCTTCCTCTTTGTTTTAAGAGGTGGTATTTAGTATTAAATATGCATGCAATTGATATTCTGCTTAAAAACATTGAGAAGTAAATAAACTAAAAAGAGCAGAGAATTGTAAAATGGGAACTTGCGCTCTGAAGTATAAGTTCTCTAAAATTTTCTTTGTTCCTCTTTTTTCAAAGTGTCTTCTGCCTTATGCCTAATGTTATTGTTTTATTGATTGCCTAGCTTACTGTCTGATTAAGTTCTTTAGTATTCTGCAGATTGAACTTGCTGGTGTATCTTGTATACACAGCATTTTCAAGTTTCTGGATAATGTTACTCTTCCGTGAAATTTACATGAATGTTTGTTTGAAAGAAAATGTCTAAAATATTGCATACTGATCTTTTGCCTTTTAAGAACCACTTTAACCTGTTTAACCATAATTTCACAGGTCCTGCTGTCATCAGTTCTTTTTTCCTAATGAGGTTTCAAATTAAAGATCTTATTTTTTGACAGGACTGTTCTTGGTGTTGAAAACAATAATCTGTTTGGATAGTAATTCTATTTAGGTGACTGCACTAGTATCTTCCTTAGGCAAATGATCCTCCAAATTTCATTAAGAATATTATTGTTGTAGTTAAATTTAGTGTTTATATGTGTATTTGCCCCAGTCAAATGTCGTAATCTCAGCAAACACCTCAGAAATGTCTCAGTAGCACTGAGGAGGTGGGGGTGAGAGGGGGCAGATGGTGAAAATTACACTCAGTTTAAAGTGAGAATTTAATGGCATTTACTGCTGGATAGAAATTGTCCATACTACTTTTTTCTTGCCATCCCCTCCAAATGTTTATTTATATATGGCAGTGTATTACATTGCTCCACTCCTGTCCACATAGCTATCTGATGCAATTCTGCAGAGTGAGGAGGTGACTTTGTGCCATCGATGCAGAGCCTTTGTCTTGACTCCTCTGGTTGCCAGCCTGGTCTGTGGCATAAGCTGGAACCGCCTGAAGGCTGCCAACAGGCACCAGGATATATCCGATTAATTGGGACCAGGTGGATACAAGTATGTATTGGCAACTCTGCAGCTGCTCTATGCAGCCCATTATAGCAGCTCTTCACCACCCAACTATTCCTTTAGGAACCTTGAACCTTTCAGTAGTCATTTGCAAAGCTGAGGCCTTAAATCTGGCACCTAAAATAGTAGTGGATTTTTTAAAAAAATTTTTACTTGTATTTTTATTTAAAAAAAATTTGTTTAATGCTAACTCCCCTGCTCCTGTCTGAGATTGGGCAGTCACCGCTCCATACTTTGACTTAAATCTATGTTTGAGGATCCAATTTAATATACATGCACTGTTTTGTTTGGGAGTTTTTGTTTTTTTAGTTTGGTTTTTTGCTGTGTTTGTTTGGGGCTTTTGTGTTTTTGTTTGGTGTTTTGTTTTGTTTTCAAAGCACTTATGTTTACACTTATTAAGCACTGTGGAGTTTTATTTTCTTGATAAGTGTAACCTTTTTGGAAACTTGCCATTCTCCAGCTGTAAGCTGTAAGGCATTTTAAAGACAGAGGTTCCATGTTGTACCGCTAGATATGAACTGCTTTTTGTGTATTTATGTACCTTTCAGCATGTCATTTTAGGCAAGCTGTGGCTGTTTTTCTCTGTCAGTCTCTGTGCTCCAAGGTAACTGATGCTGCTGAGAAGTTGTAGAGTGGTGCTACCACCTCAGCTGTGTTGTCTGCTCTGTGTTGGGGTTTCTCAGTGGGACTGCCAGATTAACTAAATACTAGTCTTAACACTTACAGCAAGAACAGTCAAAATTTCATTACTTTTAATTGTTTTGTAGCAAGCTAATGAAATTATGCTGTTGGCATAATTTTTGGTAATGACTTGACTTTTTTTTTTCTTTCCAAATCCAGTCCTTTGTTATTTTGTTGACTGAATTTCCTGTGGAACTTTTAAACTGTCATGTGAGTTGGAGGGACCTTAAATAACCTGAGCAGCTGACACCTTATTTTTGCCATTTCTACAAGTAGATTTTCCAATGGCCTTTCTTGAACATGAAATGCAACAGAGTGAAATACTTGGAGGAAAGGAAGATGTTACAGAGAAGGTGCTCTGAGTGACTTCAGCTCAGAGTACAAAAAGTTTCATAGGCTTGTTTCAACTTGTATTTTAATTCTGGTATTCTAATAATGACTAGGCCAAATTTTGCTTTGCTTATGAGATCTGACAAGATCACAGTTCATGTGATTTTATTTGTTGTATTCATGGCAGCCCTGGGGAGTGAAATAACCAGAGCTGGAATGAAGCTGTGCTTTCCTGCACAGCACAACAGAGCTCTATAGCAACTGAGCCACTAGGAAAAAAAAACAGCAGAGATTTTAAATAGATAAATAATTTATTTATACTGTCTCCCATGACATCCTCAGAGCCAAAGTTAAGAATGAAGATTTGACGACTGGAAGATGAGGTGGTCTGGAAGCTGGCTGAAGGGCAGGACTCACAGAGCTGTGGTCAGTGAGGCAGAGTCCAGTTGGAGTCTCATGTCTGGTGGTGATCTTCAGGGGTTGGTATTGGGTCCAGCCCTGTTCAGTAAATTCATCAATGACCTGGACGATGGGACAGAGTGTGCCCTCAGCAGATTTGATGATGGTACAACGCTGAGAAGGGTGGCTGACACTCCAGAAGGCTGTGCTGCCATTCAGCGAGGCCTGGACAAGCTGAGCTGGGCAGGGGCAAACTTAACAAAATTCAACAAGGGCAAGCATAGGCCACTGCATCTGGTGAAGAACAACCCCATGGATCAGTGCAGAATGGGGGTGACCTGCTGGAGAGCAGCTCAGGGGAAAGGGACCTGGGAGTCCTGGTGGACAGCAGCTGACCATAAGCCAGCAATGTGCCCTCACAGCCAAGAAGGCCAATGGTGTCCTGGGGTGCATTATGAGAAGTGTGGCCAGTAGGTCGAGTGAGGTTCTCCTCCCCCTCTGCTCTGCCCTGGTGAGGCCATATCTGGAATACTGCATTCAATGCTGAATGCTGGTTCCCCAGTTCAAGAAGGTCAAGGAACGACTGAATGGAGTCCGGCATAGGACCACTGAGATGATGGGGTTACTGGAGCATCTAGCATACAAGGAAAGGCTGAGAGAGCTGGGGGCTGTGTAGGCTAGAGGAGACTTAAGGGGGGGATCTCATTAATACTTAAAAATATCTGATGGGTGGGTGTCAGGACAATGGGACCAGACTTTTCTAGGTTGTGCAGAGTGACAGGACAAGAGGCAGTGGTCACAAACTGGAACATGGGAGGTTCAACCTAAACTTAAGGAAAGTCTTTACTGTGAGGGTGCCAGAGCACTGGACCAGGCTGCCCAGAGAGGTTGTGGAGTCTCCTCTGGACACATTCAAAACCCACCTGGACGGGGTCCTGCGTGGCCTGCTCTGACAGGGGAGTTGGACTGGATGATCTTCTGAGGTCCCTTCCAGCCCCTACCCCTGCAATGCTTTGTTTCTATGAGATTAAATTTTGTCTCTCTGTGTAGTAGTGATGTAAAATGCATATACAAGCATTAGCTTAGCTTATTGTCATGTAGAATAAATGCGAGATAATCACTCATCCTGGTACCGAGCAGGTCAAATTGAACTGCAGTTTGGTTTTACAAAGCCAGTTACTCAGACATTACCAGGTGTCTTCTGTTAATTTTCAGTTCCAGATTACTGCACTTGAAATTTAGTCCTGATGTTGTAGAGTTAACACCTGCTCATAGAAAAGTTTCTGTGCATTGTTCACCTTGAAGGAAGCATAAAAAGCCCTCTTTTTACAGATGGGGCTACTCTTCCCTTATCTGCAAATGTGTGAGAGAAAAGCAACAGCCTAAAGAGCTGCCAGTTAGCCCCGAAAAGTTGTTTTTAAAAATAACACGCAAATACTTGGAATAGAAGCATTAGGGGAGCCTGTTCTCTGTATAGCGGCTAGTGTACTGAGTGCTTTGGTTTGAGATTGAAACCAGAAACACTGATTTGAGAGTTCAGAGACAGGAAATTTTTTGTTTGGTTGGGGTTTTTTTGGTGTTTGTATTGTTATGTTTTGGGATTTTTTTGTGTTAGCTTTATTTGAAGATGGTGGTACCATTTCAGCATTTTATCATCCCTGTTATATTCAAATCCATTTAAGTTGTACAGTTCATCTAGGCATTTGATGCATCATGCATTAAACACAGCAAACTTGAACACTGCAGGTGTATCAAGTCTTTAACACAGATTAGTAAGTTTCTGAAACAAAAATCACATTAATACTGTATCAGAATTTTGAGGGGAAGACTTGACACATCTTGAAATGACAAGTGGTAACATACTGTCTTCTTTTTTTTACTGTTGTAAAGAAAGTTCTTTTATAAAGAAAAAATAAAGCCATAACAGTTTCCAAACAACAGTGAAGATAATTTTGGTCTGAGGTGCATAATGAGAAATTTCATCCTCTAGATAACCTTTACACTTGAACTTCCTTATAATGATTTCAGTAATGCTGTCTTAGGATTAATGTGGAAAGTAAACATTGTTAACTCTTGTATTTTGCTTCCAGAAACAAAAAGAAAATACTCCAATATTTCAATGGTTTAATGAAATTGTCACTTTAGAGGTGTGATCAAACTCATAAAAGAGTAGCAAATGTTGCCTGCCTCTTGAACTTGATGTGAGATTTTAATGAATAAGCAAAGGCTTATTTTTCTTAAAGTTAATAGGTAAGATTGCTAAAATAGAGAGAGGTACTGAGAAAAATGGTTTTCTGTGTTTTACTAAGTGGACCTCCCAATGAAATGAAGATACGACAATGTTGTTTTTGCGATTTTTAAGTGTTGCACTGAAAATTAAGCAAATGAAGTTCAAGGTTTGGTTTCCTGAGGAATACCCACAGCCGTTGTGCTGGTCAGAACAGCGTTCTCAAGTAGGTATAAGAAAACGTCCAGCTTGTCTAAAGGCTGTAATGGGACTTAAGCAAACACAGAGCCAGGGGTAGGCCCCAGAGCTGTACAAACATCAGGCCACCTGCAGCAGTGGAGGAGAAAGCTTTATGGACAGAGCGTGAGGTGCAGGTCCTGTGGCCTCTGCAGCACTCGGCACAGGAGTGCATAAATAATAAAAAGGAGAGCAAAATACAGCAAAAATACCAGAAGGTGTTGTGCTTTGTGTGAATGCAAAACACAGAAGGCCCCCTTTCTGCCAAAAAATGACCTGTTTTCTGAGCATGCCTACAGCAAGCGCTCGTGGAACAGCTTGTCCCTGATGTCTCCCACAGGAGGTGAAGCAGGAGCTGGCCTGGGAGTTCCTCCGCTTCTCTTTTGGAGAAGCTTGGTCTTAGTACCTTGAGCTGGGGGAGAATGTAAGGATAAATGAAGTAGAGAGCGTGGATTTGGGGGATGCAGTAACAGAGTGCTGTCCTGGGATTGATCCTTAGGAAGAAGGACAGGAATTGCTCATCTTTCGGGTTTGCTTTCTGTGGAGCTGAAGTCCTCCCTTACACCCCTGGGTGAGCAGCTTGGTTGTGTCATGCACCAGTTAGCTCGTGTGGGACGAATTGTACTGCTCCTTCAAAACTACAGTAGAAAAAATGTTATATCTCTGTACACCAGCAGGGTCTTTACCATCTGTTTATAGAGATATGGGGATTTTGTGGTATGAGATCCTTGCTTTCCTTTGTTGGCCATAACAGATCTGGTTGGTGAAAATGTGTTTTGTGATTGTAAGAAGGTTTTATGTAGCTGTTTCTCTGTCAACTTTACTGTGACATATGGGCAAGAACTTGGTTTTTTTATGTTTGCACTTTTGTGTTAAGTAAGATGGCACATAGAGGGCATAATTCAGGTCTGAAAAGGACATTATATTATTTAAGACAGAAATTTTTCACGTGTACGAAGAGCAGCCTTGACTGATTTATATTTTTTAATTGACTTAAAACAGATGAGTAATTCTGAGCTGCATGAATTAATTTTACACTGTGAGCATTTGTTTTTTATATTTTATTTTCCTCTGGTGCAATGTCCCTTTCCTGAATGAATCCAGACTGCTAGAAATAAAGACTTAAGAAGCCATGCTGCTGGTATCTGGTTTGGGTTTGTTTTGGGTTTTTTTTTTTGCATGTGGTCTTACAGTTGGTCGTTGTTCTCCATCAGAACATGCTTTTGAAGGTGGGCAACACAAGTGATACGTGTAGCAACACTGACATATGAGTTTGGTGTTCCACCAGTTCGCTTAGATGACATTAGATCTCCTACCATTGGTCAGAGAGGATGTCTTCTGTGAGGAAAATTCTGAGTTTAATTAAAAAAAAAAAGCTGCAAGTTTAAGCACTGTTACAAAGCAGTGCTTGATTACTTACTCACTGAGTTGGAGAAAAATCCCAGGGAAGGGAGGTGCAAACAGGGGACTTGAAAACTTGGGACAGTGGTGTTCCATGTGCATTGCCTTTAAGGAACTTTTCTTGTGTTTTGCTATGCTGTAAGTATTTGTTTTAAATTTACTGCAGTTCTTATGTTAGAAGAAAAGCATTTGTAGTAAAAGCAAGCGGGTGCACTGCCATGAGGAGTCACTGAATGCCGTATACCTACGCAAACTAATGACTTTTTTAATACTAAAAAAACATACAATGTCAGCTATTCTGAAAGCGAAGATTGACACTCAGTTAACATAGTACTGTTTCCAAAGCTTATGCTTAAAACCTAGAGTGGCAAAATACAGTTTTCCTAAAATTTTCATTCCTTCCTGAGCAAGCAAGAGACCCTAGGCAGCCTCAGCTGAGATGATGTTGTTAAAAAGAGACTCCCCAATTTGTATGTGATGGGAGAATTAGGAGAGTGGTTGTGCAGGAATCCAGCATTACCTGCATGGGAGCGCCCTGGCGCTGAACTGCTGGCTGTGGAGATTGGTTGTGTCAGCGGCAGGTTACCCAGAGACGCAGGAAAAACTGATTGAACAGCATGGAGGAAAAGGAAAGCTGCTCAAAGTCCAATGTTGAGACAGTGAAGATGTATGGGAGTTTTATAAATAACACATGGGTACCAACCTGGCATCCTGGCTGCCTGTCTGATGTAGCACGTGTGGATCACATTGCTGAGGAGTGGGATTTTCAGAAGAACTTAGCATATGGACAAGCTGCCGTGAGGGATTTGGTATTACACATAAATTCACATAAATTTTTGGGAAATCCGCTGCACTGTCACTGAATTCTGAGATAAATGATAGGCTATGCTGTTTGGTTGTGTTCTTACATGACAAAATACGTATCTCTGTTAAGTTCTTTAAAGTAGGGTTTACTTCTTAATGCAGCCGTTAAAATACTGCAGACTCTTCTGTTGTGGAAGGAAAGGCCAGTCTAGTTATGCTTTACAGTAAGGGTACATTTATAAATTGTTTATAGAGAGCTAATAAATAATTAATGTCTGTTATTAAACAGGTTACAAGCATGAAGAGTGTGTATTATATATGGCAGTAGGCACACCAGTAGAAGGTGTTAAAGACAGTGTTTTGTCTAAGTGCGGCACTAAAATCCGTAACAAATGACCCTTTGTTAAAATGTATATTAAACCTGTAATTTACTTAATACAGATTTATATAAATAT
>NW_010158311.1:0-758 GCF_000695765.1 Mesitornis unicolor
CAAGAAATTTAGGAAAATCAACTCAAATTAACAATTAAGAACATGAATAAATATTCATTAGTAAATTACTATTATAATTATCAGATTTATTAATTAAATGACACTACACACCTGTGGTTGCACAGTGCTTTGGAGCCTGTTGTTTTCATCTAGCAAGTCAATTAAAGTTAGAAATTTCTTGTCCTCATAGTCAAACCGATCCCCAAAGACAACAGAGCAGATGATGTTGGAAACAGCATGAACTAGGAAGTTGCCAGGGTTGAAGGGTCGCTCTGCAGAAATAACAACAAAAGGGATATCTTGCTTTCAGTATTTCAGGCATCATCCCCACCTCTGACACTAGAGGGAAGTTCTGCATCCACTTGAGACCCAGAGTTTTGCAGTCCTTTGAAAGGATGGTGAAGGGCTTATCCAATTTATTCTTCTTTACTTGAAGTGAACTAATATCCCTGCTTGAATTAAGTAGCTCTTTTGTCCTGTTCTCAGCATAGAACTGGTCTGAATGGCTTGGTTCCTCTTCAGCTGACACTCCCTGTCTGCCTTATAGCCTGTTTATTGGAAATGGCCTAAAGATTCCCACCAAAACCCAATGAAACCGTAAGAACTTGCCTCAGCCATGTCTTTAGGTTATTGCACTCTGTTTATGAAGTCTCTTAGTGTAACCCCTATTGTATAAATCTCTCCTAGGGATTCAGATGCCTGTGATCAAAGTCCAGTTTTGATAGCACAGCTGCATAAGCTTCTAAGAAGAGAACTAC
>NW_010158312.1:0-16631 GCF_000695765.1 Mesitornis unicolor
CGGCCACACGGCTCAGAGAGGGGGCAAAGTGTCGCCCGTGGCCGTCACCGTCGCTAGCCAGAGTCAGTCCCCCACATCACATCGTGTTTGTGGAGGGGTGTGGGTTGAGATGGGTTGGCCCCGTAGCAGTTTGCCACTTTGTGCGGGCTGGTTCAGGTGGCAAACGCTGGCTGCTCAAATCCTCAACTTTATAGAATTCTCAGCTTTTTGGGCAACTTAACTGTGCTTAAAGTGTGAGGAACGGCCACTGAGACTCGGACCTTCACACTGTCACCCAAACAGGGCTCACTTTGGTGCCTTCCCTGCGCTCACCACTGTCCACAGGGGCTCACCGGGCTGGGGGGAGCGTGGCCAGACTCTGGCACTGTGAGCTACCGGGGCCAGTTTGGGGCAGGAAAACGGGCTGAAAACCCTTCACCTGTGCTCTGCTCACTTTGAAACAGCCTCAGAGTTGCAGTGACTGCGGTTTGCTGCCTTGCTGTGCCCTCTAGAGGACACTCCACGGCTCCCTTTCTTTTTCCCCTAGCATAGAAAATGTATTTAAAAAGCTGGTTTTTGCAATATTTGAGGCTGCTTTTGCAGCATCCGAAACACAATTCAACCTGTGCTGAGTGTGTGTTTCACAAAGCTTATAAGGCTACACAGCTTTTCAATGCTATTATTCAGTGTGAATATTCTTTACATCACTAGATAAGATAATAAGGATTAATTTCTGTTAATCATTAAATTCCTAATAAATGTGTGGCATCTCAGTGAAGTCCAGAAATCATCGCTTAGTCTAAGAAGTAATTGCCTGATATTTAAAAGTAGAAAACAAACGAAGAGTTAAAATCAGTATAAACCTCAATGTGGTTCAGTGGTTTTTAGTGGATGCCTGTGTGTGTTGAGGCTGTTATGGGTTTCTGCTGTTAAATGCAGAAAACAGTTTAGTAGCATTGGTGTAGAAATAAGTTAACGTAAAAAGTTTAAAGTACTTAAATTTGGGTAAGTGATAGGTGTGAAGTGTTTCTTTTGGATTTCCTTCAGACTCAGTAACTTGGTTTGGGTTTACTCAGAATTTGAGGCATTTGGATTAATCTGGCAGCAGGTTGTAAATGCTGTTACTTTGTACCATGGAGTAGTTGTTGGCCTGTTTTTATTAACTTCTTCTCTGTATTTTTCTTTCGATTCGCAGTGAAATGAAGCGAGAAAAGAGAGTCCCCTCACCGGATGTTATAGTGTTATCTGACAATGAACCTTCTAGCCCAAGAATGAATGGGTTAACAAAAATAGCATTGAAAGAGACCAACACAGAGGCACTCATGGTGAGTCTTGTCATGACCACTGTAGGCTGTGCCAAAAGAAAACACTGCTCGTTTCTACAGAGGTACCTGCAGTCCCAGGGTCAGTGGATGCAGGGGTTTTACACACATGGGTTTGCCAGTGGGGAGTCTTGAAGCTGTTAAAGGCTGAAAATATCTCCAAAACTTGGTTTTTTGCCTTTACGTTCTTCCTCCATACTCAGTCTGTGTCCATATGTTGCAGGCACGTGACAATTATAATGCTGTACGGTCTCGTTGTAACTTGTTTCTCTCTTTCCCCTCTCCCTCTTTTCCCACCCTCTATTGCCGTACCCGGCCCTGCAGAAAAGCAGCCCCGAGGAGCGCGAGAGAATGATTAAACAGCTGAAAGAAGAGTTACGGTTAGAAGAAGCAAAGCTTGTTTTGTTGAAGAAGTTACGGCAAAGTCAGATCCAGAAGGAGACCACTGCTCAGAAGGTATTTATTTCCCTGCAGATCCTTATCTCACCTTTTGAAATGCAGGGGGGGGGAATTTAAATAACTCTGCCATAACCTATGCAACATAAGATAACTTTCAAATAAAGCATATCTCGCTTCTCAGAAAATCTCTATGAAGTTTATAGTGGCTTATCCTGTTAAACCGTTCCTTTTTGTGGAATTCCATTTTTGTCTTGCCAAGAGCAAACGGCAAAACATTTATCCCATCAACTGTGTTCAAAAGCTGAAGATCTTTTCATTAGAACTCGGGCGCGTTTATATTTGAAATATACTTCTAATTAATAAACACTGCATCCAGCCCTTAACGCCACGTAGAGATTGCAGAAATGCCTTTGGAGGAGATTCTTGCGCCTAACAAGGGTCCTGACAGGGAGAGTTGGAACCCCCAGCCAAGGGCTGTGTTTTGTGCTGCGGGTCTGGATCCAGGTCCTTGCAGGTGAAGCTGGGCCGTGGCTCCCTGCATGCGTTCATCCTCCCAAAACCCAGGCAGGACCTGGAGTGGTTCAGCCCTCCCACCCCCAGCTCCCTTCCCCACCCCTCATCTCATACAACCACGTGCAGTGCCCCGAGTGCTGGGAGCGCTGTCTTCATCAGAAACTGCACAAAAAAAGTCCACCTTTTTGCCAGAGCAATGCCCTTCGTGCTGGGGGGTGACAAGAAGAGCACCCAGGAGGTGAGGGGGCGTATGAGCGCCCCATGCGCTGCTGTGAAGGCACGGGCTCCATTGCACGGGTTCTGTAACGACAGCAACTGGGCGGGTTTCTTTTCCAGCGGGTGATGCTGACTTGATGGATGATTTTAAGTGCACTCCATGGTGCAGACGGATGTTAATACAGCTCTCCTGGCTGCTTCGGGATGTTTTATTGTCTGTCTTCTGGATTTCTGAGTACTTCAGTAAATTAAAACTTAACACGAGTACCTGCATCGCTCAATCACTGCTGAGCACTGAGCACTGAGCTGGGGAAGTGTGAACAAACTGGGGTGAAGTGGCACATCTGAAACTTCTCACTGGCTGCAGTCTTTTTGCTGAAGGTTTTTTTCTCTTTGTGTTGTGCTTGAACCAAATTAGTTGAGACACAGCAATGGTGGATAAGACTGAAGTGGGCTCTAAGCTGGGAGTGCTAAAACGGCTTTCCACGCTGCTCTGCTTCTGGTGTACAGGCTCTTATTTTCCTGGTATAATCTTTATCTATACTCCCCTAATAACTTCTTCATTTAAATATGCATGTGGAGATGCTCAGAGGAAGAAAGGGGTATGGGGGCGGGGGAAAACCAGTGTCTTTGAAGCTTCCCTTACCGAGGTAAACACCTTTATTCCCTGAGCTGCTGTAATTCTGCTTCTACCCTTACGCTCGTCTGCTTTCTTTCTCTCTGGTTTTTCCTCTTCCAGCCTGCCGGTTCCTCTGGGAGTGCTGTGGCCACCCCCCCGCCCTTGGTGCGGGGACCGCAGAGCGTTGCTGCTGGCAAAGCGTCCCTCCAGGTCAGTGGGGTGGGTCAGGCTCAAGGCAGGGAGCGGAGCAGAAAAGGTGCACAGGGCAGGACAGGACCACCCCATCGCAGCCATGGCTTGCAGCCGGGTGGAATTTTAATTAAAGCTCCCACAACCCCCACCATAAGAACAACCGGGGTGGGAGACAGAAGTGGGATGTAGCACGCATACAGCTCCCCTAAGCTTATTTTTCAGTGGCTGATCATCCCGATCCACCCGGCTGGTAAATCCATCCATCCCGGTACTAACGGCCTTTGGCAAAAGAGGAGTTGTGTCAGAAATAATTGTGGCAGCCTCTTGCCATACCCTCAGGAGACTTCGTGGTGCCCTCGGTGTAGTTAACTGCCAGCTGGGGGAGTCACACGATTCTTTTGCCTTGGTGGCTCAATGGCACCCGATGGTAGGGGTGATCTCAATTCAGGCTAAATTAAATTAAATGAAATGTTGGAAAGCCTTGGGGAAGAGGAAAAAAAAGCAAAGCAGAGGCAATTGGCATCTGTCAACCTGATCTTCTTCTTGAGTCTGGGATTTTGTTCTGCTTTTGGATTTAAAGCAGTTTTGGTTATTTACCTTGGGCTAATTCGAAACAAATTTCCAAAGTGCTTCAGCACAAAATGCTTTCAGTTGGACAGCGGCAGCTCTTCATTTTGAAGTCCCCTGCAATGCTGTACTCCAGGGAGGGGTGAATTTGCTGTCCATTAGGAAATGTTACCAAAACCTAACGCCATCTGTCAGCTGGAGGAGTCTCTGACTTGGGGCGAGTTGCCTTCGCTGGAGACAGCACTTTCAGAGGAACTGCACCATGGGTTCAGTCTGCAGCCATGAGGCAGTGAGACTTCGGCCAGAGCAGAGCTGGGAGCTAAGAATCCAGAACTGAAGTGATTCTGTCTAATTTGCGGTGTTTGGGCCGGTGAACCTCACCTCCATCTGCTTTTGCTTGACTAAAAACACTGCTGATTCCTGTGTGTAGGAGCTGAGTTAACATTTGGTTTCCAGTATGCCATGACAGGAGTGGATAAAACTTCCCGCCTGCCTAAACACATACACGTGGCAACTCAGGAGAGACGGAGTTTCAGTGATTTTTTTAGAAGGTTTCCCTCACGAATGATGGGCACTTTGGGGCTGGAGCGAGGGAGGATGTGGAAAGGGTAGGATGGAGAGAGAGAAGTTTGGGAGTGCTCCTTGGGCTCCATCACCTGGCGTTGGTGCTTTGCAGGAACATTCAGTGCTGCGTGAAACCGTGTCTCCTTTTCTACCATCATGAGGAATTAATGCAGACTGCAGCCCAAAAAGCAGAGGCGGCAATTTTAAAAAATGTCTTTACTCTGGCTCCTTTTCTTTTTCATTTTTCTGAAGCTTTCCCCTTTTCCTGTCTCTCTTTTTCCACGCACATGCTCAGGCTGCTCCCCTACATCCCCAACCCCTGCCCCACGCATCTCCTTGCAGACAGCAGTCTGTATTTCCCCATTCTCTTACATCCTCCCAAAATACACTGATTTTTTTTGGACATTAACCTCACCGAAGCCAGCCTGGCCATCTCTTGTCCCACGACATCTCCATTGGCTCAGGACATCCCCCATCCATCCCGTCAGCCAGAGAGGAGAGCTCTCGGGTACCCCTGCTCTCGCGTTATGGCGTGCCTCTTAGGGCAGTTCCTGAGCAGCGAGGACAGATGAAAATGTTGCTCGGGATTGCTCTTTACCTTCAAATTCTGTGCAGGATGAGAGACAACAGCCCCCAAGCACGTAGCCAGGCTGCCATCGCATCCTTGCGTATATCTCTTGCTGTGTGAGATGCCGATGCTGCCTCATGGGCGCACTGAGCAGCAGAAGAGAGCCTGTGTATAAATATACCAGAATAAAACCGTGCCAATAAACTCCTTTTCTCTGTTTTGCAGACCTCTTCTACGCGTATACCGGGCACTGTAATTCCTCCTCCCTTGGTCCGTGGAGGGCAGCAGACTTCTTCGAAATTAGGAACACAGCAGAACACGCAGATTGTGATGCCGCCTCTCGTCAGAGGAGCACAGGTGAGTGTCTGCCTTCTGACGGATCCGCTCTGCTTTTCTGTAATGGCCCTCACTGTTTTCCTAGTCCTTTTTCTGCTTGTCTGGAGGGAACCTGTGGTGATATTGCTGGAATTTCCTGATATAGCTAGGTGTGTTGCTGCTCAAATCATTGCAGCTTTGCATATTGTGCTGTCCCTTAACACTTCCAGTGGGGCATGAGAAAACTCCGTGGTGATGCAGGAAGCTGCCTGACCTGCACAGCTGCTTCCATTTGTTGCACCAAAACAGTTTGCTTGTCGTTATAATAAAGTTAATTTACAGGCTTCCAGCTCTATCTGCTTTTTAGGAGAGCAGCAGCAGAGAAAATGAAACAGTTCCTCGTTCTTCCTTTTTTTCCCCACCTCATTATTCTTTCCATCGTATCAATTTCACCTTTTCCGATGCTAAAACTCACTTTCTTTTCCTCATTGCGTCTGTCTTGCGACTGAATAAGCACTGCTGAGTTGAGATGGTCTGAAAGTGTTGCTTTGCAGGGTCTTTATCACCTATAACAGAAAATGGGGGTGTCATTGAAGGAGTAGGAAAGCAATGTTCAATTTGATGCGGTCTTCCAAAATCATGACTTCCATGGGATACCAAGAAAGAAATATTTCCTTGTTAAATGAGGATTTAATTTGCAGTGAAAGGTCTGCTTTTATCTGTCGCACAGCCAGCATTGAGGAGGAAGGTGGAGATTTGGTTACTGCATTTTCTTTCTCTTCTGATTATGGAGAAAAACTCATTCTGAGGAGTAGCTTTCCTAATGCCTTTCAAATGGAACGGGCCTAACAACTGTACGTTTGGAAAGAAGTTTCACTTGGAAACTCAGATTTATTTTTTTTCTTGGCACAGCTGTTCTGGCTGTAACGTGGTGGCCTCACATATAAGCATCTCTTCATGTTCCCTTCTACGTGGTTCATTGTCACAGCGGGAAAGGGAAAAACATGGCATTTTACAGGGATGTTAATGATCACGCTTTCTTTGCGTCCCTCGCATTCCCACTGTCTCATGTCGCCCCATCTGACCCTCCCCGTCCTCCACGGCCCCATCGCATCAGCCCCTCTCTGTGTCTTCCCAGCAAATCCACAACATCCGGCAGCACTCCAGCACGGGGCCGCCTCCGCTGCTGCTGGCGCCCAGGGCATCGGTCCCCAACGTGCAAATCCAGGGGCAGCGAATCATCCAGCAGGGGCTGATCCGCGTCGCCAACGTCCCCAACACCAGCCTGCTCGTCAACATCCCGCAGGTGAGGTACACTGGGTGTTTCGTGCCAAACACGACATTCATCTTGGGTTTAATTACTGATTGTCAGGGTGCTGTAGCTAATTTGTCACCTGCTGTGGTCTGAGCAATGTGGCTGCTGATCACTACAGCTCCTTCATTGTCCCGTGCAGGCCCTTTCTCTGTTCATGTTCAGCTCCTGTATGGAATGAAGAAAAATATTACAGAGTATTGGGAAGAAATACGTATTTTCATGAACTGCATTTAGTGCCTCATTTCACGTTTGGGATTTCAGTATGAAGCTGTCCATTGGACTATTTTTTTTCTTTCTCTCTTGCTTAAGAAGCGTAAATGAGTGTTCTGGTAGAGAGAGCTCAAAATGGGTTACTGCTCCCATTTGAAACACCAAGAGATCCCAAAGCAGCGACTTAACATCAACCACTGATACTGGAATACAAATGCTGTAGAGGAGAGCAACAATTTCAAGTCGCTGAAAATCACAAGAAAGAGGACTCCTTTTGCTTGTTTTTTGTTTGTTTTTTTTTCTTTAGGATTTCTAAAAATGCCTTATAAAAATGATCACTAAAGAAAAATAAAGTTCTTTAGGAAAAAAAAATTAGAGCACTAGGTGAGAGGTACAGCATTGCAGTGAGTGTATGTGTTGTGGTCTCCTTGGTTACCTACACAAACAGGACTGAGAGGCAGAGGGCTTGGTCTGTCCCAAGCATCCAGACCTTCACTGCCGCGTCCCTCCCTCCCATCCCTCTCCGTGGAGTGGAGCTGAGGGCTCAGACACCAAAACCATCTGACGCTTGTGTCCTGTTCCCTCCCAGGCTTCACCGACCTCGCTCAAAGGTACAGCGGTGACATCCGCTCAGGCTAACGTCACCACCACCAGCGCCGCCTCCATCGTCAACTCCAGCGACTCTCCGGCCAGCCGGCAAGCTGCTGCCAAGCTGGCCCTGCGGAAGCAGCTGGAGAAGACGCTGCTGGAGATACCTCCTCCCAAGCCGCCCGCACCCGAGATGAACTTCCTGCCCAGTGCAGCCAACAACGAGTTCATTTACTTGGTCGGGTTGGAAGAAGTTGTGCAGAATTTGCTGGAAACTCAAGGTGAGAGAGCGTTAAAAATGTTCCTCAAAGGCGAGGAAACCGTTCCTGTCTGGATTTTATCTGAGCAGCAAGGAGTTTCAGGCTTTGCAAGATTTAATGTCATATTTTGCCAAATCTGGGATTCACTTCCTTTAATAATTTTACAACTGTTTTATTTAATTTTTTTTTTTAAGTACATTAAAAGTTATGATTTCTGATAGGCTCGGCACTGACTGTAAAGATTTCTGTAAAATGCATCCAGTTCTGCCCAGAGCTGTTGCCTTCCTGTCAGCCACTTTTTGGTCCATCACCACTCATTTCGCTAATGAATTTCTGAAGATTTACCTGCTGGATACATCCACACGCACTCACAGAAGTAGAGCTTGAAGATTTAGTAATGCAAAAGGCTTCAGACTGAGGAGAGTTAAGGGTGGACCATTTGCTTTAGGTTTGGGGTGTTTTTATGCTGGAATATTGTTGAGGTGTCTCAAGTATTATTCACTCATAGAAGCCACAGGTGGAGCTGAGATAAGCTGGTTGCGTTCTGCAGGTAAAGTTTCGGTTGCGGTATCGTCTCGCGAGCCCTACATGTGCGCCCAGTGTAAGACCGACTTCACCTGCCGCTGGAGGGAGGAGAAGAATGGCACCATCATGTGCGAAACCTGCATGACTTCAAATCAGAAGAAGGCCCTGAAGGCCGAGCACACGAACCGGCTGAAGGCCGCCTTTGTCAAGGCGCTGCAGCAGGAGCAGGAGATCGAGCAGAGGATACTGCAGCAGACGGCATCTCCCGTACAGACCAAGTCAGACCCCATCGTGCAGCACCACTCGCTCAAGCAGGTACGGTTCCTCCACCAAAAACCAGCTTTTGGTGACGTCCCACAGCTCCGAGGATGAGTGTTGGGTGTGCAGGCATGAACTCGCTGTATTTAAGCTTTTATTTAAGCAGAGTCATTTTAATTAGCGTGGGTGTTTAACTCGTATCCAGCAAAGTCTGTTCCTGAATGTTTTTAGGATGCACCAAATGGAAAGAGGTGCTCCAGTGCCAAACGCACAAGGGTAAATTGACCCCCAAAATGGCTTGAGGCAGGAACACGTAATCCTGGTTGTGAAGTTTTAAGGTGATAGTAGCAACCACCCGTGACAGACGGGATCTCACACACCGCCCTCAGTTGGAGGGAGACAGAAACTGCTGAAATGCAGCTTTGAGCTGCAATAATCAAGGTTATTTGGGACAGGGAAGTGCAGTGCTGCCTGTCCATGGAGATGCTTACACAGCACATTGCTGCTTTGCAGCATTATAATTCCTCATCCTTACAGGTGCTTTCAGAAGTAGAAAACTGATTTTTGTGTTGGTTTTGAGTTGTCCTGAGGGTTTTTAGCCTTAAAACTCAAGCAGTGCCTTCCAGGTTTGGCAGAAGCAGCAAAGAAAGGAGAGGGGCAGTAAAGATTCGGGGCTGTTGTACTTAGGGACAGCAGACCCCTGTGCCTGTCTCACTCTGCGCTCTCTCGCAGCCCTCCAGCCAGATGTCTCGAGGCGCCGGAGCTCCGCGGGGCGTCTTGCATGCGTTTAGCCAGTCCCCCAAGTTGCAGAACGCGTCGTCTGCAGCAGCACTGGGGAGCAGGCCAGGTAAGCATGCAGAGAGACCTGCCGGCAAGGGCAGCGCTGCCGCCTGGAAGAAGACTTCCATCAATACAGGTAGATCTTTCTCTGAAAGTTCCTTTTCTTTGTACTTAATAGCTGCGCTCTGCCCACCAAGGGTAGTTCTTGGGGTAAGGATGCTTTCTCTTTGGCATTTACTGCATGAAAGCCCAGTGCTGCTGGGGCTTTACTCGTCGGCACTTGCTTTTTGGGGTGGTTTATGCTCATCGGGTGGTGCTACCAAATAAAAACTACCACTTGTTACACCTGTTTGTACGTGTGCGGTCGGACTGCTCGTCATTGAGTCCGTACGCACAGCCAGTACAATGCCGTGGGAGTCTGTAACTCATTTTGGGGAGTTTAATTCAGTCATTTGACAATGTACAGTAAATAAATGGGTTTGCTCTGGGTAAGGCTGCAGTGTGCACTCCCAGGATTTGAAATAACTGAAGTTGTTGCTTTGCACAAATGGAAATTACAAATTTTAATCCAATCATTTTTTTTAATATATAAGAATCTAACTTGAAGAGTCATTTGTTTTCTTAAGTGATGATTAAGATCTCTAGGAAGGAAACACTGTAGCAACCGGCTCTTTTGTGATCTGCTTTCTTGCCCAGTATTGAATGGATTTCTTTTGATTTTTATTCCTGACAGCTTAATTTATAGTTTAAAATGTAACTGCATCGCAGAGAGCTGCAGCCTGCTCAAATCTTCATTTCTGGTACAAAATCTTGCTGGTATTTGTTCAGATGATTTTGGAAGCTTTCATCTGGAGGTGTCTGACCTTCACGGCCCACGACCCATGCTTAGACGATGCCTTTTCTTGTGGCTTAAATGCAAGCAGCGCATTTTTGCCGCTGTTTTGTCTCATCTCTGTGTCATGCGGTGACATTTGTTCCCTCTCCTCGTTTTGTATCTCCCCAGGTGGGGCTCTACCCTTCGTCAGCCCCAGTTTAGCTGTGCACAAGTCGTCTTCAGCAGTGGACCGCCAGCGTGAATATCTCCTGGATATGATCCCCCCCCGGTCCATCCCACAGTCCGCCACGTGGAAATAGTGCAGAGGAATCCCCCAGAGGAAGACTTTCCTGTTTCTGCCATCCTTTTTACACCACACAACAGTGGAATCCGCTTCAATCCCGGCTGGATACGCCCCAGGCTTTCTAGGATGCAAGAAGACCGCTCCTCACCCCATCGAGCACTGCTGTCCCTGCTGTGAGAAACGCTGCCGTGTGGGTGGGAAAGACTTCAGCTCCTTTGGTTCTCAGATGTTGGTGATCGACTGACGATGAAGGGGAAGGATTCTTCTTTCTTTTGGGCTTTTAATGTATTTAGTTTGGATTTTTTTGGCACCAGCACAAAAGGAGGACTCGAGGACCCTCTGCCTTCGGTTTCGTTGTTAATAAACCCCCCTTCCAGCAGGAACGCACGCGGTGGTTTGCCATCCAGCACGGATGGCAGCTCAAGGAGAGAGGAATTTCAGTGTCTGCCCCGTCTCACAGCTGCATTTAGTGAGCCAAGTTCACATTTGCTTTTCCTCCCTGCCCCTCGTCCAGCCAGGACAGCAGTCCACAGATGATGATGTTCCGAAATCTCCTGATGATGAGCTCGTGATAAATAAGTGTAAACTCCAATTCCAATTGAGTATGGTTTGGTTTGGGTTTTCCTAAGGGACTGGCTGCCCCCTAAACTTGTCGGTGGGAACCAGTGCAGGAGTCTCTCACTTTTGTTGGATTCTGTTTTGAATAGACATTGAACTGTTGGTAGTCTAAAAATCTAATTTACTGCATAGACAAACACCTTTGTTCAGTCTTTCTAATTCAGCGAAGAGCAGTTGGGCCTTTCCGATGTTCCCAGAGACTTTACAAGCGAAACTGTTTTGGATTATTTTCTTTTTTTGGAGGGGTTTTATGTTACCGTTTTGAGCAGTTTCCCTCAGAAATAGGAATTGCAGAAGCTGCACGCAATCAGAGAGGCCAAGGGGAGGGCGTGGAGGAGGGGGAGCCACTGTTGGGGCGCAGGCTCCTTCCTCCGCCAAAACCCCCCCGGGTTCCTGGGCCGCGCTGTGGTGGCCCAGATCCGCGCTGTAGTGGCCCAAATTCGTGCTGAGGTGGCCGCGCTGGGGGCAGGACTGCCGACCCTCACCCCTCCGTCAAGCTCCGTTCTTCCAATGCACCGAGCATGCTCCGTCACTTCAGTATTTCCTTTTTTCCCCATTTCCTTTGGGTAACCCTGCTTTACGGACAGGTTTCGGCGTGGTTTTTTAATCCATTCTGGGGATTCCACACCCAAATCCATCAGGTCCCCTTTTGTGGTTTGGTTTGTTGTTTTTTTTTTTTTCCCTTCTCGTCTTTTTCCCTGCCCTACCATCAGGTCCCCTTGTTGGGTTTGGTTTGTTTTTTTTTTTTTTTTTCCCTTCTCGTCTTCTTCCCTGCGCTTCTCCCAAATTAAAGTTGAGTTCAAGTGGCAGAGATCCATGCCTTACTACTTATGTTGCATATCAGTACTGGAAGTAGTGCTGATAAGAATTATTTGCAAAATTATATAAATATATATCTATATATAAAAGAAAAAGGGGGGGAGGGGGTACTATTCAGCCGATGCTGACTCTATTTTCTTAGCAGTTGCCGTTGGATCTATTGAACCAATAACTCTAGGGTTGTCCCCCTCAGATCTAACCGTCGCGTAGCGAAAAAGGCAAATCCCTTCATTTTAGCCCCTCTTCTGCTGTGTGGATATCGGTATTTAGACACTTTGCAAACCGTTCGGTAGGATAGGAAACCTAGTTTTGCAAAATGGTATTTGTTGCTGTGTAAAGCCCTAGAATTTCCATTTGGCTTTGGGTTTGGTTTTTTGGTTGGTTGGTTTTGCAAATGTATACGAAGAGCTAAATGGGGATGAGAGGAATTGGGGTCGAGCTGTTAATTTTTCTTTTCATTCCAAGGTATTTTGGATTGGGAGATGTGGAGAGAGAAATTTGGGTGCATTTTAGTTTTGCACTTTGAAATACTATGAAAAAGTTTCAGTTCCTTACCTGCGTGGAGGGGTTTTTTGGGTTCTGAGGGGGGTTTGTTCTCTCAAATGCCTGCGTTATCTCATTACTTACCGCTGTTAGATCGCCTGGGAAGAGCGCATCTGTTTAAAAAGAACAAGCGGAACTTCTCAAACTAAAGTTAAATCCCTTTTTGGGAAGCCTGGACACCTTCACAATTTGGTTCTGGTGTTGGGGTACCTTTGGCTTCAGCCAATGCTGGAAAAAGGAGGACGGAAAGAAGGGGCAGAAGCATTAAATTTGCTGTTTGAAAAGCGATGTCAAAACCTCTTTGGCTACCACCCGTTCAGCATAGCTGCCCTTTACATTTGAATTTCAGCACGATGGATAGGGGGAAGACTTAAGCCTTAAAATAATTGAGAAGACTCATTTTAAGGTTTGAAACGGGGAAAAAAATAAATGAAATATGCACATAATGACTTAGAAACACTGCTCCCTCAGCAACGCTGCGCCGCAATCTGTGCTCATCTAACGTAGAATAAAACCCCACAGCTACTATCTTACCTGCTGGGGTAGAATTAAGACTTACATTATTAAGACTTTGCAGGTGAACAGAAAACACCGCATGGATTTGGGGCTGCCCGGGGTTCAAAGCTGTTCTGACATCGTTTTTGCTCTGTGGTCCTTGGGGCGCTGCAGGTAACGCAGAGGAAGTGTTTATTGCATCTGTGCTTTAGATAAACGCACCAGGAAAAGCCTGAAATGGTGCACGTGTTAAATGCCAGACAAGTTGCTATTTTCTTCATTATATCCGTGTTTTATTCCCCTGAGTGGGGTTGATCCCAGCCCCACACGGGGTTTTGGTGTTGTCCAAACACTCGCTGCAGTCTTTCCGGATCTCCTCCTCCCTGTCTGTGCATGCCCTTTTCTTGCAGGAAAATATGGAGAAAAAAAAACAGGTAAAAAAACCCCAAACTGGAATATTCCCACGATGGCGTGACCCCTAAAGGTTGATTGAGTTGTTCAGGAGGTGGGGTTAGGCACGTTTTGAAGAACAAATCCCTGGTTTATTTCTGCCGCTGTCACAGTTGGGATCCCTGCCGCCGTCAGAGCTATCAGCGCTGCCCGAAATCGCCGCCTCGGCCCCCTCCTGGGGTGAAGACCAGCCATTTCCTCCAAAAACCAGCGATTTCCTCCCTGGGAACAAGAGACTGCCCGTGCTGGCCCTGCACCAGAAGGGCTCCGGGGCTGCAGCCCGAATTTCCCGCTGCTTCGCTGCAGGGGCTGCTCCGAGGCTGCTCCCCCTCTCCTGGGGAGAGGGTTTGGGGTGGCCCCGGTTCTCGCAAGCCATAGAAACCTTGGTTGGAGCTGTCGGTTTTCTACCAGTGACGATGACGATGACTGTTGTACTTAGATTTTAGTGACTCGTGAAATAAAACCCCGGATTTTCATTGGAAACCCGTGTTGCCATTTGGGAGCTGTGTGGTTGGTCTTTAATTATATTTTAGTACACCCTAATTTATTATTTAGTCCTTTGCTCTGAACGATGGCGCGTGGCCTGGGCCAGCCTTTTATTTTTATAACGCAGCCGCTGTGGACGGCCTTTCCTGCTCGTGTAAATGGTGACTTTCCTAATTTTTATATGGAGGAAAACTCTTGATTGATCTGAAATTTGAGATCGGTCGAGGTTGTGGGTTTTTTTTTCTATAGACGTTTTTAATCATCATTTTAGGGAACCATTCATTTACCTCTAAATTCTCGCACCTGGTTATCGCATTTTTTTTTTTTGGCTAATTAAGGACAAAAAAATAATTACCAAAGTACAGTCCTGGATGGAAAAGGGGGGATTTGGGCTGGGGAAGAGCAGAGGCAGATCTCATTAATAAAAAAACCCAACACTTTGGCTCATTTTTCGCTTTCTCCTTTTGGAAGGAGGGGCCACAGAAGGCTTTTTTTTTTTCCTAAATAATAAATATATATATAATGCAAAAAGACCTCAAGGAACCACAGCAGTGTTTGTCTGCTAAGGCAGAGTGATGCTGTACATTGCATTTAGTGACATAACTTGCATTGTGCTGCTTTTTTTTTGTTAAACGATAAAAGTTGAATAGTTTCTAATGGGCTGCCGCAGGAGCGTAAGAGAACAGCGTTACGCCAGCGCAGGATGTGTCCTTTGTCACTCATATTTATTGTGACTCTCAATCTTTGATAATAAAACAACAAAAAATTAAAAAAAATAATAAATTTAAAACTCCCGTGAAAAGGCAATAGTGGTGGAGGACCCCGAGCTCAGGAGCTGTTGTGTCGTGAGGGGTTTTTAGTACCGGAATCAATAAAGAAATGGTCAAACTCTCGGGTCTGCCTCTTATTGCCGCTGGATTTGGGCTGAGATCACCTCAGTTTTGTCACAGGCCCCTCCTTTTGGGCGTTTCTTCCCCAAAACAGGCGCTGGGAGAAGGGGAGAGGAAGGAGACGACGGCAGCCGTGCGGGATCCCAGGGATCACCGTTAAAAACGGAACGGATTTGATGTCCTCACCGCTGCCATCCCTGTGGTCTGCCCCTCCATTTCTCTTCATTTTTATCCGTTTTACATCTTCTGTCATAGAAACATCACCTCCCAGGAAACCATCAGGGACATCGGTGGAGCGGGAGAGCTGCAGTGGTGCTCGCTGCCATTCCAGAATGAGAAATTTTACCCCGTGTTCTACCTGAAGCACTTCAATACATCACAAATTCATTTAATTACTCCAGGAGCGGTGGATCGCTGCCCTCTGCGAGGAGAAAGGGGAGATTGAGATCACGCACTTGAACAAAGTATTTTTGGCCCAAATTCTGGATGAAAATGAAGCCGTTGGAGCATCTCTCAGCGGCGAGTCCCACCACGCCTCCCTCTTCTGGTACCCAAAGCTGTGCACGTTGGCTTTTGGCTCGTGGTAATTTGCACCGAGGTGAAGAAATACAGCTCATCGACAGCCCCTCATCCAGAGTTACTGCTCTGGGGGGATGAGAGGGACCAGGGGATGAATCCCAGCTTGGAGGGAGGGAGGAAAATAACGTATTTATTTTTACAATGTGTGCATTTGTATTGCGAAGGGAGAGACAATAACTGCATCCCAAAAATCCCCCTGTGGCCACATCCAGCCGCGGTCCTGAGCCTGCGGGGAGCGGGAAGATGCTGTTTTGAGGAAGGAGGGATGGCTGCTGCCCGGCTGCTGGGAACGCCTGCATTCAGGGAGGATGAAGAGCAGTTTGTGCTGGGCGAGAGCAGGAATAACTGGTTTGGGCATCCTAAAAGCCGCGTTGGGAATGGGAAGAGCCGGGGCCATGGGAGGAGCATCCTGCGAGGAGGAAGATGAGGTTGCAGCGTGGGCAGAGCCGGGTCCCCCCCAGCAACGCAACTGGGTCAGTTTCGACCTGAACCGTCTCACAGATGCTCAAAGTGTTTGACTCTCTCATCCGATGGGGGAGCGTGTGGGTTTTTGGGTCCTTTATAAGCTTTTTCTGACCTAGAATTGGGGAAAAAATAAAAAAATTAATTTCTGAATATGTGAGTTCAGGACCCAGTTTAATTCGAGATAATTCATTTTGCAGGCTTTTCCTGGGGAAGTTTTATTTTATGCAGAATTGCTCAAGTGCCATTAACACTGGGCTGTTCTGGTACTGAAAAAACCCAGTTACTGTGGATTCAAGTGGTAGAAAACTGCGAAATCTGAACCTGTCAGCTCTGGGGGGCGCAGCCGACCCAAGTACCGCTGTGGAGGGGTCCCGTACCCCTCTGCAACTGAGCCCCCGGGAGGAGGAGGAAGATGAGAACACCTTCCTTGCTATTAAATTACAAATATAAATTATTAACAAGGGAGCTCCTCTTCATCAGCACAGCCGCAGTAGGTTTACAGCATATGCATGAAAGACACATAAACCCTTCTAAATACAAGTGAAGTATTAAAAAGCTGTTTCTCGTGACCCCTCTCTGGGCTCTGGCGGTGATGGGGACGTGAGGCAGTGGTTGGAGTTTGGGCCATCCCAAACTGGAACTAACTGGGAGGATCAGGGCGAGGAGTGAGGATGTTGGAAGCAGCCAAACCCTCTCCCTCCAGGCGAATCGGGTGGGAATATTGAACCGTTGCTTAGCAAAGCCTTAATAATTGCCCTAATAATGAGAACTTGAATAAGGAATTCTATTCCTGAGGATTTGTTTTAAAGGAAATTTGTCAAGACAAGCCAAGCTGTGAATTTATGACTTCTGGAAAACAAACCAGCTTTTTCTTTGTTCCCTGTTTGCAGTAATAAAGTCTTGCTTTTGCTCGGCACGTGGTGGCTTTTTGGTGATGCCCCAGGTTTGCGATGTGGAGGTGTTACAATGCACCCCCCC
>NW_010158313.1:0-7304 GCF_000695765.1 Mesitornis unicolor
TCAAGTAAAGCCTCAAGTATCACTTCACAGTAATACCAACCCAGAACTCATGGGCTTGTCACCAGCCTAGAGCCTACCTAGGGACACACCAACAGCAGTTAAGAAAAACACCTACTTTGGGATGAGGTACAGGGGCAGGGAAAAGATGCAGCAGCAAGGTAGGCAGGTTTGAACCACAAAGTACATGTTCCGCATGCATGAGGTTAGGGGGTAAAAGCAGTCTTGCGAGGGATTCCAGTACCCTCGGAGAGAGCTTGCCCTACAGATGGGACCTGACCACTTACCGTACTGCCCATGCGGCCCAAGCGTGTAGGAGTACTTCAGAGAATCATCAGTAGCAGGCACATTGTTGCTCTGCAGCTGAGCCAACGAGTGTACATCAATGTGCATGTCTGTGTCCTCCAGCTGTCCTGTCTGTGGGCCACCAGCCTTCCGCTGCAGTGCAAAGGGACAGTTAAGATGGGAGATACCTGGGTGCACTCAAACCAATAACTGCAGCTATAAGATGAGGAACAATTTCTTCCACCTTCCTGGAAAAGGTTTATTTAGATCCAGGCTGATGGAGGCTACTGCTAAAGAAACCCCATTCCCTCTAATTCCACAAGCATTCAATACCACCCTGTGCTAGCTGTGAGGCAGGCCATAAGCAACAGCTAACACAACCCTCCCAGCACAGCTTGCTGTGTAGCTATGAAACTTCCAGGCCCTCAAAGCTCAGGAAAGCAAGGCCTTGAACTGGATGGGCAGTGCAAGTCTTCCAGCACTACAGAGACTAAGATTTTGTAAACTCTTCATAAATCACTTGCTGTTTGGGCTGTCTAAGCTGGCTCTGCTTTGTGTGAGGACTACATGGCTAACAGAGGACACTTGGAGGACACTCCTAATCTATATAATTCTATGATAACCTCCACTCCAGCAAGAGTCAGCATTGTAAACCACTTCTACTGAACTGAGGAGAATCACCAGCCAGGACTTCTCAGTCCCACACTCACAAGCAAAGGCATTGTAACCCCACTGCTGTTTCAGACCCACTTCACCTTCAGGGGAAAGGCACCTGACTCTGCGGTGAGTCTGAAGAGCCTCAGTAGTGAACGAAATTCAGTCTCCGTGCTCACAGCAGAGAGGGAAGGCTCTGATTTATTCTGACAAGGTGGGTCTCCCTCTTACCTTCACATCTTCCACAGCAAGTCTGTTAAAAGCAGCTGAATCCAATCTGATTCCCTTTTCTTCAAGCATCAAGTCTATTAGATCCAGAGGGAATCCCAAATTAGCATAGAGAGACCAGGCTACTTCACCTGTAGGACAAAAAGGACATGGACTCTGTGTGAGCACAGAAAGCAAAAGAATCTCAAAATTTGCTTGGATGGGACCAATCTAGTGTGTGCCTTGGTAACTGGATTAACTTGTCTTGTGTGCAGCTGCACTGGTAATGGGGAAGAAGAGCCATGCAGTTCTTGTACAGGACTGAGTATTAACAATGCCCCACAGTCCCATCCCTGCTAAAATTCAGTGCAGCACATCTAGACAGGCAGCTGCTCTGTTTGGGTCCTGAGCTGCTTGTTTCAGCTGTGTCTTCTAAGGACCTAGTTAATCAGTCAATAAAGCAGCAGGAGAATGTTTATAACTTTCCTGGTGCCTAATTTGTTGTGAGAACAAACTACTAGAAAACATTTGCAATCTGAAGAATGGAGCAACATCTGCTCCTCTGCCCGGGACTAGAAGGTCATTGAAAACATGTGGGGGAGGCAGACATCCACCACGATTTCGACTGCAATGCTTGTGAGGATCTGGATCAAACCATCTTTAAGTGCAGCTTGTCAGGACGGAGACTCACCCGGGAAATTTGTGGAGGGCTCCATCTGCTGTACTGTCCGCTCAATGATGCGCCTCCCACGCTCCAGGGAGGACAGGAAAGCTGTCTCATTCTCATTGATTATATCCATGATCTGCCCAAGGATCAGAAGAGTTAGCCACAACACCTCAGGGGTTTCCTTAGCTCAGCTAAGCCCTGCTACCACTGGGCTCCAGCTCAAAGCACATCAAACAGGCATCTAACAGGGGTGCTATGTCTGCTTGAACCAGTCTTTTTGTTCTCTAAGCGTCCATCACAACACGGCTCCGATGCATTACTAAATATTACCACAGTCATTGTGCCTCCTATCACCATTCCTGTCAAGGAAACATCAACCATCCACCTGGGGAAGGCTGGAGGCTGACAAATGCTCCCTCCCGGTCAGACATTCATGTCTGTGAACCAATTAAAACTGCATGGCTGGAACAGGCAGAGAAATGGCTCATCACAGTTGCTGACAGCAGAAGCAAGCCAGGACTAGGCTTAAATCACCACTCCACCCTGGAAAAAAGGTACCCAGGCTAGGACAGGCTGTACTTGAATTCAGTGAAAGAGCTACCCTTGGATTTTTTTAGAGCAACAGCTGCCTTATACCAGGACAAGCAGTCTCTGCTAAGGATCTAGCAGAACTCCCACAAGGAAATCTGCCACAGATGCTTCTCATGCCCAGGATACAAACACGTTCCCAGCACATCTCAGCCCACCCAGGAGAACATGGTTATGGAGGCTATGCAAACTCCTCCAGCTAAGTCCCAAGGAAGGGCTCACTTCTGCCCATGAGAGAAGTGCCTCACAAAGATAATGAGAGAGGGGATTTCTCTCCAGGGGATTCCACATTGCTCACCTGGTCTGCATTCTTTGTTAGCTCTGGATAGGCGTCTCCCTGTAGAGTGAGCCTCAGTTAGTGATAACATCCTCAGCATGTTCTGCAGTAGATCTCACAGCATGTCACAACCATTAGAGAGGTTCCTCAGGGAGGTGAGTGAGTGTGAAGGGAGCCCCAGCACATGGCTCCAGGGACAGAGCACAGGGGGAGAATCACATCTGGATTTACAGCTGCCATCCCCTTACTATCTCCTCATGACCCACCTCTGCTAGACCCTGCAGAGCATCTCTTGGCAAATACATCCATTCACGACAGGAAGAAAGCATCGCATTTTAGGATGCTGTTAGCACTCACAAGGACCAATTTCAGATGGTTTTAACCAGGTATGACAGCTTAGAAGCCACTGCCCCAGGAAAAAACAATGTGCATTTGCATACACTTACATGCACACTTGTGCTGACTGTGGTCACACCAGGCCCCCTCCCTCCCATCACAAACAATCACAAACAATCAGGAGACAAGATTTTTACTGCTGTGATGGATAGCACCAGATACACCCCCCTGGAGCTCCTTTACATCCAAGATTGTCTCCTAACAGCTTACAGGAAAGGGATGTGGGGCTGAATAGGACATCTCTTTCTCCCCCCATCACTGAGGCAGGAGTTTTTACTCACCAGGACTTCCACTACTGTAGGCACCAGGGAGGCCAGGAGCCCAGGTGGAGCGTGAAGGACTTCAGAGCAAAAGCGGACAGCCCTGCGCAGGATCCGACGTAGCACCAGTCTGAAAGCAAGGCAGGATTCCCCAGGCAGCCATATAAGCATCCCTGCCCAGCTCCCACACCCAGCACACCCCACACACGACTCCTCTGGCCTGATCTATCACACAGGCCAGCTGCTCCCCACACTGTATCATAGAATAGAATGGTTTTGGTTGGAAAAGACCTTTAAGATCATTGAGTCCAACCACTGAAGCAGCCCTAAGTCTGCCACTAGACCACGTCCCTAAGCATAACATCTATTTGTCTTTTAAACAGCTCCAGGGATAGTGACTCCACTACCTTCCTGGGCAGCCTGTTGAAGTGTTTGACAACCCTTTCAGGAAAGAAATTTCTCCTAATATCCAATCTAAGCCTCCCCTGGTGCAACTTGAGGCCATTACCCCTTGTCCTATCACTAGCTATGAGGGAGAAGAGACTGGCTTCCACCTCACTACAACCTCCTTTCAGGTAGTTGTAGAGGGCGATAAGGACTCTCTCTACACACATCCAAGGATAAGCATCCAGATCAGAACCTCTTCCAGGATCTCACCTTCCTTCCTCCCCAAAGCTCATGCACTCCCTATCTTGGACCCACACCAGAAGTTCTCCCCTAGATGTTCCTTTCTAGACCTAACTCCCTTCACCACGTGCCATTTCCTTATGTCCTTACTCTGCTCCAGAGAAGCCTGGATAGATGCCATCAGTGATGCACACACACAGGGTGCGCACGTGATCTGCCACCACGCGGTAGGCCATGTTCACATGCCCAACATCAGCATCCCCGACCAGACCTTGGTATCTGGGCCCCCTGCAACCCTACAAGAGAAAAGAGATAGATCAGCAGAAATTAATGGCTGCAGAAGGAAAAAATTCAGTTCAAGAGGCAGTCAGCTACATGTGACATCATGCTTCTCAATTACCTCTGAACCTTGTGCATCTAAGATGAACTCATTAAATCCTTCCAGAGCATTATACACTGAGACTTCTGTACCTAAGACAAATCAGTCAATGCCCTGGCACTGAGGAATTTAAGTAACTTTGAAGGAAAAACAGATCAGCAGTGCTGATACTCCAGCAGATCTCCAACCTGGAATTCTCCCCAGTTTCCCTAGAATCACAGAATCACAGAATCACAGAACGTTAGGGATTGGAAGGGACCTCAAAAGATCATCTAGTCCAATCCCCCTGCCAGAGCAGGAACACCTAGAATGCTGCTCTGGATCTGGTTAGATATACCTCCAGTCTCAAAATACCACATAGTAACATAGGTAGAGAAGGCTGTACTATGGTACCAGACAAGTCGCCTGCATTCAAGGAGCTTCTGCTTAGCTGTGACTCTGAGCAGAAGCACTGTCACCTTGTGAATGGCATCCAAGATGGGAGCGAAGAGATCTGTGTCGTAGTTGGAGCGTTTGTTCTGCAGAACTGTCACCAGTCTTTCCAGGCCCATTCCTGTATCCACGTGGTGCTGTGGCAAGGGAAGCAGATCCCCTTCCACCTCTCTGTCAGCCAGCCAGGGAAAATAAAAGGCAGAAGAGCAGTAAGGGTCACTTCAGAACAAATAAAAGGAGCAGGTGAGTCAAAGAGAATGGGAGAGTGTCACGGGATGGAAACAGCAGGTGACCCAATAAAAGGAAGCTCAGATGAACAGTAGTCTGCCTTGGCACTGTCAGGCAGCCAGGATCTGACCATCAGATAGTCAGGACAGACTGTAATGTAGCAAAAAAAGCCTTTACTGAACAGGGGCACCAAGGCCCTCTCCTCCTTCCACAGATTTCTCCAGACTGCTGTAGACCTCCAAAGGCCTCTGGGATGCAGCAAGGAGGGAGAACAGGCAGCAGAGGCTGAAGGAGGACAGGGCAAATAAAGCACAGGGAACCAAGACCACTGGACCCATCTCCACAGCTTCTCTCTTGCTCCTGTACTGCCATCTCCTGGAAAGCAGTGAGATGCCTGGGAACACACATGTATGATTTTGGAGTCAGACCTGGGGGAAAGGCTCTGGAGGCCAGACCAGATGCCTAGTACCTGTTATACTGCATGAAGACTAGATTCCAGATCTCCACAACATCAGGGCTGCCTTGATTCACCAGTGCTGCAGCATTTCTGCCACCACCCACATGGTCATAGTGGATCTCTGTGCAGGGACCGCAGGGACCTGTGTCCCCCATCTCCCAGAAGTTGTCCTTCAATGGAAAAGGAAGCACGTGACTGGCAGGCACCCTGGAAAGACAAACAATAGAGGTGGCGGCACTGGGGCATGCACACAAAACACACAATAGCCCCGGTCATAGAGGAATCCTTTCTGACTACTGCAAACTCAGTAACCCTCACTGCCCAGAATGGCTTGCAAATTCAGCCTGACTCCTGCTGACAGTGACAGGGTCTCCACTGAGTCTGTGGACCTGGCTTCCTTCTTGGAGGGAACTGCAGCAGAGCTAGGATCTGATCACAGTGGACAAGGCTGAACATCAACAGACCTAACTGCCTGGGGTTCAAAGCCCATATACAGCCAACAACAAGCTCCCAAAACACAGCACTGCTCTCTGCTACAGCTTCGCCCTCACACTGAAGCAGCCATTGCTAGCTCTGGGAGGAGACTGTACCCTCTCCAGCTCATGACGGAGAGGAAGCAAAGGACCAGAGAACCTTCTCACACTTCATGCCAGCCAGTCTCAGGTATACAGCCTCCTAGACTGGTAACATCTGGGAAAGAGCTTAAAGGTCAAGGGCCCCAGAGCACTCAGAGCCCAGCTGACTTTTAACAGCCCAAACAAACCAGAAATGAAATCAGTTTAAAACACAACTTTTCGCCTCTGCATCTGACTCCCATGAACTAAAGACCAAATGGGAGATATGGAGACTGAAATGTCAGCACCTGCTGCTCAGAGTCTCCTCTCCAACACACTTACCCCAGGCGGAGCCACACTTCCCTGCACTCTTCGTCTGCGCTCAGCCCCAGCGAGGAGTCTCCGCCAAAATAGGTGACATAGAGACGATCTTTGGGGATCTCATAGACCTCTGTCAAGAGCTCCCAGGCCATGCTACATGCTTCCTCCTGACCAGAAAGAGAACATACATGAAACACAGTAATCCATAGCAATGCAGGAAAGCTCTTCAGAATGGGAATCAAACACAAAATAAGTTCATTTCAGCTGCTCTCTCCCATTACAATATTAAGGTGCATTTAAACAGAGCAGGATGAGGGTCTGGTGAGTGAGACAGCTTATTGCTGCCTGTAGAAAACTGACATTCCCGAAGTGTTGAGAAACCCTCAGGATCACAGCATGGTCTACACCCACGTGCTTGTCAGCAGTTACATGAATTATTTACTTTCCGAGGAAAAAATATATTAACTAGCAAAGCAACTAGCATCCTTTATTCTCCTTCCCTTTTCAAACTTTCTAGTAACAAGCATTAGATGAACTGGAAACCTCTTTTCACTGTATTAAATGGTCACTACTGAGACCACCACCACCATTCACACAGAGAACTCTGATTTGTATCAGCTGTTCACAGCTCTGAAAGGCCAAGTAGTCTGAGAGTCTGCAGGGCACATTCAGCACACCAGCTGACTACTTCTGCTCCAGCCCACAGACCTCCCAAGAAGTAATCTGGAGTTTACTAAAATGTCTTCTGCAGACAGTCCCATGGCACTACAGCACAAAACTATAGCACTGCTCTGAAAGAAAGGCCACACTTCCCCCTGGAGAGGGCTTGTTCCTATTGTCTCACCTTAAAGTAATCCCCAAAGGACCAGTTCCCCAGCATCTCAAAGAAGGTGTGGTGGTAAGTATCTCGGCCCACATCCTCCAAGTCGTTGTGCTTCCCTCCTGCCCGCACACACTTCTGGCTGTTCACCACCC
>NW_010158313.1:7335-7616 GCF_000695765.1 Mesitornis unicolor
CCGGTGCCGGGCCAGCTCGCTCTGGGGGTGCACAGTGCCCAGGAAAATCGGCTTGAACTAGAAATGAAGGCAGAGATACACCCGCTGCTGTCAGGTACCACCCAACACATGGTGCGGGCTCCTGAAACACAGGCACAGGCAGGATGCTCCCCTCGCCGCCGGGGAGCTCCGTTAAAGGAGTCAGAGGCCCCGGAAAGCCAGCAGAGGGCACTCGCAGGCGAGTGAGAGCCAGAGCCCCGGCCCGGTTGGCTGAGGGGAAGCACCTGGTTCATGCCCGCGTT
>NW_010158314.1:0-442 GCF_000695765.1 Mesitornis unicolor
AAAATCTCCCTAAAGGGACCCAAAGTGACCCCGGAATGACCTGAACTGACCCAAAACCACCCTAAAAAGCCCCCAAACCACCCCAAAATCACCCAAAGCCACCCCAAAATGACCCTGAACAGCACAAAAGGACCCAAAACCACCCCAAAATGACCCAAAATCGCCCTGAAGGGACCCAAAATGACCCCAAATGACCCTGAAGTGACCCCAAAATGACCTTGAATGACCCAAAATGACCCTGAAGTGACCCCAGGTGACCCCAAATGACCCCAAAATGACCCCCAAGTGACCCTGGGTGACCTGAAAATGACCCCAAGTGACCCCAAAATGACCCCCAAGTGACCCTAAATGACCCTAAAAGGACCCAAAATGACCCCAGGTGACCCCAAAATGAAAATGACCCTAAAAGGACCCAAAATGACCCCAGGTGACCCCAAAATGA
>NW_010158315.1:0-453 GCF_000695765.1 Mesitornis unicolor
CTATGCTGTGTGAATTAGTGTAGATGCACTTTAATTGGGCTAATTGCCCTGCCGCCTTTTATATATGTATATATGTGTATAGGTATTTTTATACCTGTATATATAAGCAAGCTAACTTCCTTAAAAAAAGCGCATGTGGCTTATCCTTAAATGGTTGAAAAATAAACTTAAATTTAATTAATCTAAATTTATTCAGGGATACGATGTTGTCTTTTTTTTGGTGTATTTTGCCAAGTTGGAGATGGAAGTGAATGCATTTTTTTTGGTATCTCTTGGTTCTGAACATTAACCAACTTGTAGTTGTAGTAAGTTACTTGTAGCAGTCCTGCTTACTTGTTTCTAACTTGAAAAGATAATTTTTAAAAGATTAAACTGAGATTTTTCTGTTCCCTAGTTTTCTATCAGCAGTTACAGTTTCTCTCATTTGATTATTTCTGTACTGTAGAATTCTAT
>NW_010158316.1:0-213 GCF_000695765.1 Mesitornis unicolor
GAGAAACTGAGCCAGGCTGTAAAATAAGCAGGTTACCGATAGCCTTGCATACATTTACAGGGCACGGTTATGAGAGCAGCTTCCCCCTGCCCTGCCCGGGGAGGCTGCTCCCCAGGAAGCAGAGATGCTCCTGAAGATGTGTGGGCTGGCAGTTGAAGCCGCACGGTCCCAAGGTCTCGGTGGTGCTCCTGGACCTGGCAGCCGCTCGTGCTG
>NW_010158316.1:400-800 GCF_000695765.1 Mesitornis unicolor
GGGCTGCGAGCGGCTGCGGAGCAGCTGTGAATGTTGGACTGTAGATAAGGCGAGGAGCGAGGGTGTTGTTTTCCAAAGCCCGCGCGGTGCCGGGAGCCCTGCTCCGACGGCCGGGTGTGGCCTGCGAACGCTCCAGCAGGATCCGACTTCCCCTTCAGAAGAGGAGCTGCACGCACGGCGCCTGACCCTTGATCGCTCGATGCCTCGAGCGTTGGAAACAAAGCGATGGGACTTTACTGCGGGGTGAGGAGATCTCGCCGGGGAGCTGGGAAAGGCAGGAAGGAGGAGGGCGGCAGCGGCGGTGCCGGGGTTCGGCGCTGGGTTGGGGCGGCCGTGGGCACCTCCATCTGTGCCACCAGTGGCGTGGATCTGGGGAAAAGGCGGCCGGGCCGGAGACGGG
>NW_010158317.1:0-10452 GCF_000695765.1 Mesitornis unicolor
CTGGATGGCAGCACAGCCCTCTGGCTACAATTTCTGCCTACGATCACGCAAAAAAACCCTCAAGTATTTACCAAAGAATTACAATTTTTCTCCTAACCTGCCCACCTGCTCATTACGTACCCAAATGATTTTAACTTGTAGTCTTCCTGAAAAAAAAAAAATGTCTATAGTGTCCATCCCAACTTTTGGCCAAAGGGTTTTTGTTTTATTTTTTTTTAATTTTGCTGCAGCAATTCAATGCTTCTGTAAATGCAATGCTTTTAAAATACAAAAACTTACAGTACGCTTCAGGTGCCTTCAGGAAAATAGACAGAAATAAGTTTAAAAAAAAAAAAGACACGCTGGGATTTTATCTTGGGAAGAGATGTAATCTTTGCTACGAAGGAAAGAAACACTTCTGGACCAGAAGGAATTTCTCCATCCCTCAGAGAAACGTGGTTAAGTTGATTTATGTCGAGCAGCTATGGAAGTGTGTGAGGACACGGTGCCCTGCACCAAGGCTGATCTCACAAAACGTCCGGCTGTTCCTTGCCCCCAGTTTTATTTCAGCTTAAAGCTGTAGAAAGTAAGATAGGACCTCAAAGCTTAGGGTAGGATGAAACCTTAGTATCTGTGATGAGAGAATCGGTCTCAGAAGAGCAAGTCCCCCAGCCATTAAGATAGTTTGGTTTTGAACTCCTGCAAGCCTAGTTTTGGTAGGGGGGTGTAGGAGAAGTCCACACTAAAGCTTTGCAACTGATAAATTGAAAGGTTGTGCAGCATCTCTCCCAAATCTTACAAGATGCTGAAATACCACTGTTTCACACAAAATCCCCTTAGAACAATCCACTGTGGTCCCTCATCTTCCTCAAAAATAATAAACAAGCTTTTCGTGTTAATGCAGCGTTGTGGAAGTAAACACAATTAGGGCTCGTGCTAAAATGAGCAGCAGACTAATGAGAAGTGCCAAATCAAATTATTCCCCAGGAATTCAGGGCTATCAGCAGCCTGGGATCAGACACGGTCGTTTATACAGCTTTCACAGATTCCCAATAAGAAATAAGCATACCACAGCCACAGTGAATCTGCACTGTACACACAAAGACAGAGTCCTCCAATTCCTCACCTCATTTCTTTAAGTTAAGCTGATTTTGCTTCACAACTTGGAAATCTTATTCCAGCTCCCCCTCCCTCATTGGCATTTTATGAATGCCTGTGGGCTGGATTAATAAAAAATGCCCAGAACTGCCTTCCACAGGTTAGAGCTGACATTAAGCCTTTCTGAGGGAACTGTCTGTGTGAAAGCTTGTCAGGTTTTAGAACTGAACCGACATTCACAACGTGCTCCAAAAGCCATCTGTCGATGCACGCTCGAGTGCCGAATCCCACGTCCAGGGGAGCACAGGAGGACACAGAGCAGCCCCGGGGCTTCAGCGAGTGCAGTGTCCCCTCTGTCCAGCTCTGCTTTTCTCCCTGCCTGCTCGTCCTGCTGAGGTTAACCAAGAGAGAACACAAGGTAAAGGTTATCTCAAAGCGTGAGTCCATCCGTCATATACAGCACCAGTGACACCGATTCACTTATTCCCAATTCAGGCATGTCCAGCCAGACCTTTGCTACCCATCAAGTAATCTACTGTTGCCTGCAAGCACAGAAGTGCCAGCTCTGCCATCGTCACTCACAGCAGCAACACGAGCCAGCCTGTAATTTCTAAGATTAATTCCTTTTTCCACATCCTCTCATGTAACCGCTCAGTAGCATAGCTTCTCCTTACAACCCTGGTCATGCATCTCACCCTCAACCAGAAAGGAACATTTTAAGAGAGATGCTGACACTTCCAGGGCCTCTTTCTATCTTCACATACCCCCCAAGTCTGTCCAAGTAACACCTGATGCAGAGGGCTCCTGAGATGATACCGAGCTGTTTTAAGCAACATCCAGAACAGAAAGAGCGCTGCTCCAGCATGGTTCAGGCTCAGAGCCAGAGAGTGCAGAAAGGAGAGAGCAAATAAAAAAAAGAAATGGGTTTGTAAATGCGGAGAGGGAGAACGTGCTTCTAATATTACAGGAGAGGGTCAGTTTGCTTGTAAAGAAGCAAGGTGCTGCTAGGAATTGAAATCAGGATGGTGTGACAAGCAGTTTGCTAAGAGATATGGGCAGGTCACAGGGGTAAAATGCAGCAGCAAGGACAGAATGCAGTAAGGAACTGCAAGAGCCTTACAGGGGCTTAGGCAGTGCCAAGGAATGAGGAATCCTGCAAGCCAAGATCTTGATCAGGGATCTGAAGGGGAAAGATGAGACAGGTGAATAAGTGGTTTCCAGGGTAGTAGCCTGGATAGACTCAGTATTTGTAGCATTCTGCATTTCAGTCAGAAAACATAAAGCAGCATTGAAGCACCTATACAGCTCCCTAGTGTTACATTTCTAAAGCTGGTCACGTAGGGTTCCTGTCCCAGGATCTCACTCAGCTTCACCAGTGACCATTATATTTTATAGGCCGTTCTCAAGAGACCCAAGATTTCTTGATGTGTTTTTGCACTTGCTCTTACAAGGAGATACACAGGATCCAGTGTGACTATCAGTTCTTCAGAAACACTTCATGTTATGAGCATCTCAAGATAAAAGTACTCCTGAGCTCCTGAAAGTGCTCAATACCTACAGTGCTGGAAACCCTGACTGGTGAGCAAGGAGTCCTGTCACTGTAGTGTGGAGTGTGAGCAACGGGGAGGATTAATGCACTGAAGGGGTGGAATGTACCCCCGTGGACACTGCCTCCAAATAAGAGGTGGGAATTAGTCAGAACCAACCGTGGGTTGAGTTTGGGCTGGTTTCTCTTCTCAGTGTTGTCAATAGGTGAGGTTTGAAGAGGCAACAATGCCTGATTTGTTGAAGTAAGATTTAATTAGAACAGCGCAGATGTTTTCATTCCTTTGTCCTACTTTTCAGTAACGCTCATTTCTCTTCTTCCATTGCAGATTAAAACAGTAAACCTTATGGCTCTAATATGACCTGCACTTCTCTGTATCTGTTGTCTCCCACCATTTTTACTTGTCCTTTTAAAAAGCCAAAAGCAAGACAGCTTCACTAGGGACACAAATTGCTCTTTCTGAACGGCACCCTTCACACTCCCTGGAATACAGGTGTAGCTTACTTAGCAGCTGAGCATCTGTCAGCTTCGCAATTCTGTGTCCATATACTATGGAAATGTGGGCCCGACCCAGCTTCCCAACCACAAAAGCAATGTATTTCAGAAATCAAAAGAGCTGTATCTGATGCTTCTATCAGCTGTCACATTGCCAAGCAACAGCATCGGAGCACCTTATATTTTTCCACTTTAATAAAGACAAGTGAAAGGCAGCTTCCTCTTACAACTCCGGATAATTATGATCTTCAGAATCACTTTGAATTAAAACCTATCAGACAGTCCTTGTTCTTCCTGAGGATAATAAAGGATGAGCTACCCAGTATATGTAAAACACCGAACCTCTCTCCACAGGAGACACCTGCACTCCTCTGTGGTTACAGGGCTGGCTCCAGCACATAGAGGTGGGTTTGTATTTGGGTATTGTGGACCACATTTGCCAGTTCTCATTAACTCCCACCTCCCCCAGCATGGATCCACGCAGGCAGAGGGCCGAGGACAGCAGCACAGCCACAGCCCGTCACCCCGAGCACATGGTTTAAACAAGGCAGCGCAGAGGGCAGTGCTCACAGGGCTAAACCCAACCGGGCTGGCTGTTCTCAACTCCAGGCAGCATTTCAGGTCTCGCCACCATAGCACTCATGTATCAACTCGCGATCACAGCGAGAGGCTCCGAGGCAGGAGGGCCTCTCATTGGAGCACGCAGCCAGCTCCGGGCTGACCGACGCCGGCACAACGGGGCCAACACCGCTGCCAAATCCGTACCTCCGGCATCGCGCCCTCCCCTGACCTCCCCAACATGGCGGCGGGGAAGCCACCACCCACCCTCAGCAGTGCTGTCGCAATAGCGCCGCGCTTTCGCCGCGCTTTACGGTAACGCCGCAAAGAAGGGATGAAGGCGGCTGGGCTGCTGGAGGAGTAGAAGCCGCCATGGACCGGAGGAAGAAGCCGCTGGACGTAGCTGCCTCCTCGGTGAGTGGGCGAACCTGGCCGCGGCCGGGAAGAAGCAAACAAAAGCTCAGAGCGAGCCTGTCGCTTGATTTAAAGGGGTGTGAAGCGGCCAGCTGTGCCCGGTTACGGTAGGTGCGGGCCTGGCCGCTGCAGGCCGTGCGAGCTGGGCCCTGGGGGGGAGCCGCTTCCAGGGATGCCGTACGCCGGGGGCCTGTTTTGTACCGCCTTGCCTTAACCCCAGCCCACGGAAATGCACGCTTATGAAAGGAAATGTTGGTTTAGAGCGTTATGTTGTAACGCCGTGCGTCTCCGTCCTGACATCGGCTCTTGGTTGTGTGGGGGCTGAGGGGGGTTCAGCCCCTTCCCCTCCCTGGCCGGCCAAGCGGACGCTCTCCGCTCTTCATCTGAGCGTGCTAGGGCTAAATTTGCCCTCGTTCATGATGTAATGATAAAACTGGGGCAGGAGAGGGCTATGTGAGTTTCTGTCCTGTTTTGGTAAGCAGCAGAGGTCCATGGGCTGGCAGATCGACCTCCGACCCGTGGGGACAGCGAGTGCTGCTCCTCCCTGCTCTCCAGCAGTCTGGGAACAAGAGGCTGCTACCGAACACGTCATTTTTCCAAATACACAGTTAATGTAAACTGTGGGTTGTTGTATGTGGAACACTTAGCACTGAATTTTTGGATGGTCACTTCTAAGCAGTGAGGGGAAAAGGTTTAATTTGCAACACTACACATCATTTTTACAGGGACCTGAAAAGCAAATCCTTTAGTGCTTGGGACAAACATTAATACCAAAGTCTTCCACTTACCCACTGTAACATACATCCGTTACATTTGTCTTACGTAGGAGTTGCAGGGAAAGCGGCACAATATCCTCCTCCAGATCAGGTGTTTTAATGTAATTTCAAGACACTACCTCTTCCCTAATAAAAGATGAGATGGGCGGTGGTTGTAGATGGCAATGCCACTTACGTATTTATTTTAAATAAAGGAAGAAAGAAAATCTAAAACTAAATATAGAAAACAGTGGGGAAGTGCATCTATTTTACGAAAACAAGTTTTTATCAATTCTTTTCTGAGACAGGATTTTATTCATTATCTAATGGATAATAAATAATTATCAATGACGTCTTTGGATTTGTTTGGGGTTTTTTAAATCATGATTTGCATTCTGTGGTTTTTTTGTATATCATTTGCTGTAAACTTGAGTGGTCTTTGTGATCGGATCTGTGCTTCAAAGTTCCACATAAAAGTGCAGTCAAGTGCTCCTGTAACTGTAAATGCCAGCTTGTTTTACTAGAAATACAGCTACTGCTTTCTTACACTAACTGGGGTGTGTGTGTGTGTGTGTGGTATCTATTTCTTGGGAATTTATTTGTTTCTTTTGCTGTTGATGCAGTTGGTGGATCTCAAAGCAGAACTCTTCCGAAAGCAAGAAGAATTCAAGAAAGAGAAGCTGTTGAAAGATGCCGGCATCTTTGCAAAGCCCAAAGCTTCTAATAAGGTAGAAATGTTTTTCCATGGTTGTTTTAGTCATTCTTTCTCCTTCAAGTAAGGAAGTCCATATGCATATGGACTTAAACTGAGGTTTTTAGTTTAACTCAGCTATTTTTCTCTTCAAATGTAAAATCTACATGATGAGGATGCTCCTTAAATTTCATATCCAAGTGAAATTCTTGTGAGCAGCAGACGACTTAGCTCATGCTTATGCCCATCTAAATCACCACTTAATCTTTGTTCCCCAGGGAGCCACAGCTTTTGTAACTACAGGAGAAGGTGTTGGGTTTTTTTTTCCTCCAAGATTTGGTGTGCTTCTCTGAGGGATGGAGGATGGGAGACTCTTCTTGATAAATGATTTGCTATCTGTTCCTCTGTATCGAGGTGTACAATAATGAATACACAATTACCTCTCGTGTTTTACTCTCTGCTGCTCTTTGTTTTTCATTCACTCAAGCTTTCTAGCAGTAGAATACAGTATTGCTGCCGTATTTGAAGAACACGCAGCATTTACGATGTTACGCTGTACACAGGCAAACTGATTGTATTTTATATCTCAAATGAAGGTAACAGAGACAATTCACAGCTTTGGTACTACTTTAGTAACCAGCAAGTTTATTAATTCTTTTTGTTTTAATCCTTAACATCTTTGCCAAAATAGATTTTGTCTTGATTTCTGAGTGCCTGTTTTTGTTGGTTGGTTGTTTTTCTTTTTACTTCTCAGCTTGTCCTTAGCTATTGCATCGCACTGCAGTCTGTGTAAGTTTAGGACGTACAGCACAGTAGGTGTGGTCTCAAATCAAACATGTTTGAGGTGTTAATTAAAAAGTATTTCATGATCGATTTGCAAAATTTGCATTATGGACTTGAAATACTTTTTAATCACTACCACTGAAGTATTTTTATTTCTTTATTGTTATAAAATTGTACTCCACAGAAACCAAGCATCTGGAATAAACAAAACACAGGAGTTGCAAATCGAGCTGAGAAAGATGTTGAGCAGAAGAAAGAAGAGGAAGATATATTGGATAAGTCAAGGTAACTCTTGGGCTCAGTAAGAAAGGAATGCTTTGTAGAACAAAGCAATGCTGGTTTTCTGTAAGTAGTTCCTAGCTCTTCAAAATTATTTTCTACCATTCTAGAAATTAGCTAAGATTTTCTCTTCAGTTTCTAAGAATAAGCACAACTCCATATTTTTTATATATATATATGGGTTTTTTACTGTAAAACAGTATTTTAGTGTCTTATACCTGCAAATAATGGTCTCGTTTCCAGTATTTATCTGACAGACCATAGTAGTTAGATAGAGGTGGAATATTTGTTACATCCTGGTCCTACCTACTCGACAAGTTATGCTTTAATTCTGTAACTTCACTAAAATTATTTTCAGTGTAAACTCAGGAACTGGGTATCTATGTACGTTCAGAAAAGTCAGCTAATGTTCAAAAATAAAACCAGGCGTAAGTCAGCTTCCAGTAAATATTTCAAGCAGTCCTGGTACTTTCCTGTTCCATTTATCTAAGGCTAAATTGGTCATTTTGAACCGTGTTGGGAATCTGTGGGATTGCAATGTTAATTTTTGTTTTCTTTTTAGGAAGAAACTAGAAGAGAAAGCAAAGCTGTATGAGAAAATGACAAAAGGCGACTTCCCAGGTGAACAGAACTAGTCTAAAATTAGTATTTTATTTACATATCACAGAATCCCAGACCGTTAGGGATTGGAAGGGACCTCAAAAGCCCATCCAGTCCAATCCCCCTGCCGGAGCAGGAACACCCAGATGAGGTTACACAGGAAGGCGTCCAGGAGGGTTTTGAATGTCTGCAGAGAAGGAGACTCCACAACCTCTCTGGGCAGCCTGGTCCAGTGCTCTGGCACCCTCACTGAGAAGAAGTTTCTTCTCCAATTTCAGTGGAACCTCCTGTGTTCCAGTTTGTGTCCGTTAAATATAAAATATATAAATACATATAAAAATTATTTCTAAAGTTTACCCTAAATGTTGGCATTTCTGACTGTCTGGCAATTTACAGCAGCTACACTGTACATTCACTGCTTGTCATCTTAAATGGGAATTTTTTGCAGTTATTACACAAAGTGATTGACGTGGGTTATTCTGCTTTGAAAGGGAGAAAAAATACAGGTACAAGAGTAAATAAAATTACTTTTTGGAGGACAGCCTGTCCTAATACAGCACAGTGGGTTTGTTTCACTCACTCATTAAGTGGGTGGAATATATTCTGTTTTTTCACTACACGATCTCAGAAAAACAAAATTATTTTATTCTCTGTTATGCAGTCTTTGGATTGCATTGCTGATCTTCTGTCCTGCCCTCTAATTTTTGGACGTTTATGAAGAGGAGAGGAGCAGGAGGGGAGGCTGGTCCATGTGTGACTGCCAGTCACACAGCTAATGGAGTTAGAGAATTCTAATCTGTCCCTTTCTTCTCCCACTCATTCAGTCCCTCAGTAGTTATTAAAATAGAATACAAATCTCCTTGGGATTAATGCCTGATGTTTTCTTTCATCTTTGTCCATATGACCCTACCACTTTTCTCTACTTCTCTACAAATTACTCTAGTGACTGCTTAACTACTGCCAACACACCCTATGTTAAGCATCAAATAAGTACTGGAACTGGTACATAATAAACCCTGTACTGCCAAAATAGTTAATGAGCAGAGAATATTGTAGTGCAAAGACTGCAACCTTTTCTGTATTGTACACAACAATTAATTGCTTAAAAAACCCGTAAAACTTGTATTCAGAAATAGAGGTTATTGCTGTGGAGCCAACTTATAGCTCCAAGTTTATTTGGCACTGAGTATGATTTAAGTATTCCCCAATAGTGTGGTCAAGGGCATTGCTGGCAGCTGCAGAGCTGATTGTGGCCATTTGCTATTGATTTTGTGCTCAGTTCTGTTCTTTTCACGGCTGTTTTCTAAGAATTGATTTTCTGCCTTAGATGAAGAAACTGAGGATTTGTACCTAGTGGATTTCACTCAGAAGATCATAGACAAACAGCACGAAGTACAGGAACTGAATCAGAGTGAAGCTGCTAGAAAGACTTTAGAAAACGACACAGATGATGAGGAAACTCAACCTGAAATGGAAATACCACCACCTGAGGACCCAGATGAAGAATGGTTGGTACTGCTGGTGGGGCTAAGCTGTCCTGACCGGTCTGTTTCTTTACAATTGCACGAGAAAATAATTTTATTCTCCAAAGTTCGTGGAGTGGCACCTTTTTTGAAAATTAATACTAGACATTGAGAAGAGGTGGTAGCATTCTTTCATTTCATCTCTTATTAAAGACAGTCCTTCATGTTCCTTTCCTTTCCGTGTAGGTAACACTGCAATAGGATCTGCATCCAAGATTTTGAGAAATATCAAGCAGGGAAATGTACTATAAGTGAGGGATTGTAATATCCTCTCTTATTTTCTTGCATAGCTGTGGGACTTCTGATCACAGAGGATATTTGGGTGCTAGCATGGTTAATGCTGCTTATTCTGCACAGAGTAACATCATTTACTGTAGAGAATGCAGGCTGGTTTTTTTTCTACTGATGTTACCTTACAATAAAAACCAAAGGGCACTGAGTATATGCTAAGCTGTAGATATCCTTAGAAATGATGTAAAAGACCTAACTTTCAAAAAGCACAGGTCTTTACAAGTTGTTTTTTTTTTTTTTTGCAACTAGCTTGTCAGTCATACTTCTCAGATGTAGTTCTTTAGAATGGGATAATTGAGGCAGCTTGATGCTAAAGAACTTTCTGGCATTACAGGACAATAAGTGTAGCTCTTAACAGCTTTTTCAACAACTCCAAATTAAGTGTTCAGTACTAGAAAGAGTTGAGTAAAAAGCACAATTATGTGCTTCAAAGGAACATTTTGCTTGCATTTTAGTCAGCCTTTGTTACGCCAGTTGAATGATCGCTATCAGCCTGTTCTGAATGAGCTTTAGGCTGATAATTGAAATACATTGTAGCAATTTCATATCCGCAAGAAGTCGATGCCACATCATTATTTTCACCATAGGAAGCAAGTACTTGGCTCAGTTTTATTTTGGTCTGAAAACTACACGACATAGCAACTTTTGTGAACATTATTTTCCACCATCTGATTGCCAAGGCAAGGTTGAGTAAATGTCTGTGATAAAAGTGTCATATGCCCTACTCAGAAGGTCCCCTCTTATCCTGTGAGTCTGTTGGTTGAAAGGTAGAAGAAACTCACACAAGGAGAGACTGAGAGGTGATAAATACGCTTTGGAAAGTGTCACTGCTTCTGTCTTCTGGTTAAGAGTTTAGTAAATCTGCAAATACAAGTTCTGCTTCAATTTTCCTTTGCTTTCATTGCAGGGTTGATTATGTTGATTTCTTGGGCCGATCTAGACGCTGTATGAAGAAGGATTTGCCAAGTCTTCTTAAAATGGATCAGGAACTTCAAGGGAAAAGGTGTGGTTTCTCTAATGGAAGTGCATGTTTCTTGCAGTATTTACCATACATCTTTTTAATGAGAAGGAAGAGAGGCTGTGCTTTGTTACCCTGTTCTCAAGCCAGAATTGTTGGTGCTACTGCTTTCTCTAGATACACTTTACATCAACTTCTACTGGTTACTACACTGTGCCTTAAGAAATAGACAAAGTAGGTGCCGAGCAATTGTGCATGACTGTGATTTTATCAAAAGTTCCTATGATAAATTCATATAGTATTCCAAGGCTTCTGGCAGTTCACCGTTTGGAATACATGACTGGTGTATTGGTTTTCAATTGCAAAAGAGTGGAGGCCATGGATATCAAATAAAAGCCTAAATGAAATTTGTAATAAATCTCTGAGGCACACTCTTTGATGTAAATGCTGACCAAATCACAGAATCACAGAATCTCAGGAGT
>NW_010158318.1:0-10594 GCF_000695765.1 Mesitornis unicolor
GTAAACCGTGTGCATCTTGCTCTGCTTTTCATCTCTGGAGCTGTCCAAATCTTTCCATAGTAGAAAATATTCTTTTGCAAATGGAACTGCTACTGATACGACCTGAACACGAACCTGTGTTCGTCGTCTTTATGTTTAGGACAGTTACCTTTTTAATGTAAAATTTTCTGTGAAGTGGAAGATACAGAATTATTATACAGAATAACATAAGAAGTGATACTGTAGTGTTTGGTGCAAATAAGTAACGCTTCAGCTGGACTAAATCGCCGAAAACATTGGTTGACTAATCGTGGGTAACAAGAAGCATTTGACGTGAACCTGGAAAATGAAGTTTCCTGTAATAGGAAGAAACTCCTTCACTGTGCCATACATAACATATAGTAGTGATGGTGGTTTTTTCATTTGAAGAATCAGGTATTTTTAAAAATGTCAAGGGCCATGATTAGGTGGCTTGTTGGTATGATAATATGCTGAGACTAGAAATCAGTGCAAACAGCTTGCTTTTTGTAGATCATGTTTATCTTATAATACGTTTGGGAAGAGAATCCACATTTTTGCAATGGAGGCATTGGGCTTAATTTTAATTTTGCCCTGAGTTGGTAGCCTAAAGGCAGATTCTGTTGGCAGCATCCTTTATGAAGGGAAGTTGAGCCAGGTATTTTTGATTATTCATGTAGTTCTTGTCTTAACTGTGTTACTTACAGCATAGAGGACCAAAACCAAACTCTTTCAGTCTTTCATACTGTTTAGATTTGACAGAGCTCTACATTGTTTTACTTAGCTGGTCTTAATTCTCAGCCTTCTTTCGAGGGAAATATGGCTGCTGCACTCTTGAAAAGGCAATAAATTTAGCGTGATATGCTATTATGAATTTGCACACACATCACTATAAAAGCATCAAGGTTGCAAAGTCAGAATTAAGTTTATATCAATATAAAATAAAAAAATGTATAAAATAAATATGTATATACAGACTACTTTTCGAAGATAAACACCATCCTCCTATGTGGAAGAGGGCTTTAATTAATTTGGTTTTCCATTTGCATAGCAGAATATTTAAAATATTAACTTGAAACTTGTCCACTTAGTTTGTGTGTCCAGAGTAAATGCATGGACTGACAAAATTGCTTTCTGTTGAATTTTTTTATTTTTGAGCGAGTGGTCTCATTGATTTCAAATTGCAGATACGAATGCTCTGCATTTCTGAAAAAACATTATTTCAGTTGAAGCCTGCCAAAAATGAGGATCAGATAGTTGTGGAATTTTTAGTCTGAGGTAGTGGGTTCCAGTGCTTTTTTTATTATTGACTGTCGTGCTGCAGAAGGACTTGTATGGCAATGGGGAAAACTGTAGTTTGATAAAGGATTTAGCTGGTGAACTACCAAGAGTAGTTAGACCATGAGCTCCATCTGTAATCTGTACTCCATTTATGATTGACCTCTAGACCTGTGATGAGCACCAGCTCTTTCATTACAAGTTTCTAAAACACCTCCAGAGGTGTCAGTTGGAGAAAAAAGGATACAAATCCTGTGTTCACTGAATAGTATTTGTGGTATTCTGCAATGGTATTATATTGTATCATCCTTTAGTAGAAGGCTGAATTAATGTTACATTGTTAATGTGACAATAACTTTTCATTCTTAATTTTAAATGATGAGCTCAACAGCCGTAATGGTGCTTAACAGTTTAAAAAACATAATGTTTGCAATAAAAAATTCTGTCATGAAAAGCCATGTGTCAGTGTTATTAGGATCAAGGTTGTAGCTCTTGGATCTACTGCAGAGTGTGTTTAGAGAAATGGCTGGAGAAGGTTAACCTGCAGTTTCTGTATGGATGAGTTTGGTGGAAATGTGATGCATGTTTTGCTGGGAGGTATTTACAATCATATGTACTGACCAACAGAGTGATGAGGCTCAAGTATCTTGGGATCCTTTCCAGCTGCTTTTGGAAGGTCAAGGAGGAGTCAAAGACATTTCTCCTTCATTCCAGATGCACAAAGTCTGACACTGTTTTCTATGGCTTTCTAGGTTTGTCTTTCCCCCATTTTCCTAGCTCCACATTTCATTTCCAGTCTCGGGCTGCTTTTTGTTCCACCAAGGCAAGTCTTCCAACATCCTTTTCTTTCTCCTTCCATCTAATCCAGACTTTTCCACTTCCTTCTAATGTTTCCATCTGCATGATTCTTCCTTAATCTTCCCTCCAGGGGGATGATCTTCCCAGGTGCTATTTACTTGGATAGTTAGAAGCAAGAAGCAGGTGCTTTCTCTGCTCTCGATGTCTTGCTATAGAGATCTACAGCAGCTGGTAGAAAGCGTTACACTGAATGTTTTTTATGTCACCCATAAGGCTCTGACCTGAAATGACAATATAGCAGGTTGAAATCTTGGGGGACTTAGCTAAAGAAATGAGGGTTTTTGGGGTGAGGGTTTGCATAGCTTATAACTAACTAACTTACTAACAGAACGATCACTAAAAAAACCCCAGTCTTGACACTAAAGTGATCAGTCCTTGCAAAATGTGAAATCTTTTCCTTTAAATTGTAGAACTGCTGGAGATTCTTTTAAACAATTTTAAAATGTTCTCATGTGGCCAAAAGAAAATCTTATCTCCTCCCATAGTTTTTGATTTCATTTTTAAAAATACCTTCTGAAACATTAATTGATGATGGATAATTTCATTTTTAGTGGTTAACGCATAGTAAGTTTATAACTGAAAACAGTATCACAGTGTAAAATAGGTATTCCAAGTACTGAAGAGTATTCAAGATAGCTTTGGCTGTCTCATCAATATTGTTGGGGTTTAACTCTGGCTGGCAGCCACAACATAGCCCCACACACTCGCTTGCTAACCAGAACTGGCAGGGTGAAAGTGAGAAAACTTGTGGGTTGAGTGAGAGACAGTTTAACAGGTAAAGCAAAAGCTGCATGAGCAAGCAAAGCAAGCCAAGGAATTCATTCACTACTTCCCATTGGCAAGCAGGTGTTCAGCCATCTCCAGGAAAGCAAGGCTCCATCACGCGTAACAGTGACTTTGGAAGACAAACAGCTTAACTCTGAATGTGCCCTCTCCTTCCCGCTTTTCCCACCAGCCTGTATTACTGAGCATGATGCCATATAGTATGCAATATCCGTTTGGTCAGCTGGGGTCAGTTGGGTTCAGCTGTCCCAACTGTGTCCCCTGCCAACTTCTTGTGCACCCCCGGCCTACTCACCGGTGGCATGGTGTGAGAAGCAGAACAAGCCTTGACCGTGTGCAAGCACTGCTCAGCAGCAGATGAAACATCTTTGTGTTATCAACACTGTTTTGATCACAAGTCCAAAACTTATCACCATACCAGCTATGGTGTAGAAGGTTAACTATCCCAGCCAAAACTAGTACACACATCTAGTCTTGAATTCCCACGTCTTCCTTACTTCTTGTGATGAATTTTTGTAAAAGTATAATAAGCAAAATGGCCTTCAGCAGCCAGCAGGATAGGTTTCTGATCCCCCTAAATACTAAGAAAGGGAGGTTAAGCCAGTTTATATCTTGTCTGTCAAAGAACAGTTTTCTTCTTGTAGGTCACCTGCTTCCAGATAATGTTCATATGGCCTATGAAAGTAATCTTGAAAGTTGTGCTGGGCCCAGTTAGTATCCTTACAGAGGAGAAGGCTCCACGGTTAAAGGGGGCCTATATAAAAGGTCATTTTAGTAGGGTCTGTTGTGACAGGACAAGGGATAATGTAGTCCTGGAATCAAAAAGCCCTTTTAAAATGTGCTGGCATCCAGTATTTACTGATGCTCTAGTATTTATGGAACCAATGCATTTTAAAAAGGCTTTTAGATTCCAGTACTAACACTGATGATTACACAGATGTTGATGAGACACTTTTCCATTATTTGCTAGTTCAGAAAAGAGGTACATAATTTGAGACTAACTGAAAAAAAACGCTATGCTTGAGACTCCTAGAGAAACAGTGTCAGAATGGTCTGCAGATTGTTCTCCCTGTTCTGTAAAACTCCTGCAGTGTGAAACCTGATGAGCAAGAAATTTGTGAATTTATGTACAGGTGAGTAAGAAGTTGCTGTTTGCTATAAATCAAGGAAGCTATGATATGTGTCACCAACGTGGGATTGGTGGTGTGGCAAACATTTTGAACAGACAGCAACATTTTTAATTCCAGGATTGCTGTCACATAACATTTCAGAACCAAAGTAAAATTCTGCACTTGGAACTGCTGATTTTGTGTCTGAAGGTTTTGGTGAAGACTGGGAGAGCTCTATAACAGACAGCTCCTTTGAAGTCTAGGAGATGCTTATGCAGAGCGGCAAACTCTGAAAGAGCTATTATTCTCATGCAGGTTCTCTGTACTGGCAACTGAGAGGAGTCTTGACCCAAGAAGAGTCTCGATCCAACATAGTTCTTAAAAAGTGTTTACATTGTCAGAACAGCTATGTATCATTTTCTTTTTCAGAGAAATATAACACTTTTAGAAAAACATAATCCAGTGTCAGAATTCTTAAGAGGATTTAATATTCGTCTTCTATTTCCTTGATTCTATGTTGCTTATTTCCAAAGATCCAGTGTCATTTGTATAGCTTATTAAAATGGTCTTGGAATTCCAGCGATGCCTCTTTGCACTCCAAAGAGATCTTTCGTAGAACCATGTCGTTGTTGTGTAAAGGTAGTGAGCACCAGGTCTCTATTTATTTTTACAAAATATTTGCTGAGAATCACTTCCGTCGGAGGTGATTTACAAATTAAAAGAGGGGCAGGGAGAGAGCACAGAATATGTACTTTATCACATTTCTTGAAGGCACTCATTTCCAGGAGAAGGTAGCTGCATACTTTGGATGTTTCCAGAGGTCTTTTTCCTAGTACCTCGGCAGTACTGCCAAACTCTTTCTTTGTAAAAAAACTCAAAAGGTCAAGTTTATTTAGCAGCACATTTCTAAGTGGATTACATTATTTATTTCCATCACTGTGAAATGAAGACAAGACTGTAACTCCAAAAAGTAAGGCAAACTCCCCTAGGGAGGAGACTCTCCTGCCTGCTCAAAGAGGATGACATTCCAAGAGGTGCATAAAGGATCCATTTTAGAAGAACCACTTGTAGCTAACCTTTTTTTTGTAAGCACTGTGCATTTCACACCATAGATCAATTGCCAAATGTAGAAAGATGGTTTGTTCTTTGGCTGCTGACATCTGAAGCTCCTCACTGTCTCCATCCTGGGAAGGATATGGCTTTTCCGAGAGGAAAAAAAAAGAAAGAGAGTTACTTCTCAGCATTAATGCTGTGTTCTTCAAGATGTTAAAAAAGGATGATACGTGTTTGAGAGAGGGAGATACAGCTACTACTATGTTTTAGGCTTGCATGCAGTGAAGCATGGGGACGTGTATAGCAGTCTGATGCTTCTTGAAGAACTGCTAGAGATTAAGTAACTTCCATGTGAAACTAATGTAAGAAGGACTGCTGGAGAATATGTTAGCACCATACTTATTTTGGAGGATTTCTGAAGTAGCTATGCTTACAGGTAAACACTGTTACCCCAAGGATTTCCTGTAAAAGAATTATATTTGAACAGGGCCCTTTTTACAGAATTTTAACACATTCCAGCTTCCTATGCTCGTAAATATTTTAATATAATAATGTCCTTATCTTAGTGAAGCAGGATCAACTAACAGGATTGTTTGCTGTGCTACATCTAAGTAGCCTGCTAGAAATATAACTTCAGTGAGCATCAAAATAGTTTTGTCTACTTTGGGATTTTCCCACACTGGGAACTTGACGTTTAACCTTTTGGCCACCCAGCATGAAAACAAAACTGCTACTTTTATCTACATGGGAGCATATTAAATAAGCCTGAAGTCAAATATAAATGAAGGAAGCAAGGAACAGCATTGCTTTGAAAACCTTTTTATTTTTGTAATTTGAACAGATTCTCATTGATGGAAGACAGATTACTTTGCAAGCAAAAATTCAAAGAAACTCACTCACTTGAAATAAATTAGTTAAACTACTGTAACAGAACATATTTTTGACTGCAAGCAAAAGGTACTTTCAGTAGTAAATGTTGGCTTCTTTAGCTAAAATAGTCTCACCTTTATCTCAGTTGGAAAAAGCAAGAGAGCACTTATTTCACTTGAAACACAGCAAAGTTCTGGGGTTTTATGTGATACTGTTGAAGCTTTTTGCCTCATATGCATGCACGCACAGCATGTATATTTTTACCTATTTGTTTTGTAAAATACTTTGTGTTATTTGTAGTTATCCTCAGAATCTGAGATTTGGAGTATTGTTCTGGGTTTTGATAATGGATTTTATAATGGATTCTTGCAGAGCTTTATGAGCTTGTAGGCATCGGTTTTTCTACTTTTCAAGTGAAAAATCCTGAATCTGGCATTTAAGCTTGTCTCTGTGGGATAATTAGATCTTTTGTCACAGAATAAAACTTCTGAACGTAGTAAGAATGACTTAATGTAAAACAAGACTAACACTTGGCAAAAAACATTTCTTTTGTGTTTTTTAATAGAAAGGGTAATTATGTCATGTTTTATTTTGTGCACTTTACTCTCACTAAACCTGAGCCATATCATTACCATTTATTGATATTTTCAGGTAGTTTGGGGTCATAACACTGCAAAACGTTAGTTACTTTAATGTCACTCTGTGAGCTCGTGTCCTGTGTTAGGCCATCTTATGGCAATATAGTTATTGCATGGATTTCACTGGAAGGCCATACAGGTTAATTCATGTTATACCAAGTTCAGACAGACTGTATCTCTGAGAAAAGAGAGCCAGTAAGACAAACAGGACCAGAAATGGAGATCAGCCCATGCTTCAAAGAAGTTCAAGTAATATGTGGAAACCTTTGGTGAGAGCACCAGACTTCCAGGGCATTTTGACTTGTCTCCATCTATAGACACAGTTCATGAAAGATGAACCCAAAATGGGAATGGGTTTTGGACACTAATTACTCTTTATAGAAAGCCTAGATTTTCATCGCTCGAGTTTTTGCTGTGAATAGAGGGAGAAAATACAGAGGGGTATCATTTTTAGGAATTATATGAAGTCCTTATATGTTAGTGAGAGAGCATTATCATCATAGTTTCATTTTCATAATAAATGTTAAATTTTTGAGGCCTTTTCCAGATATTTTAGGTTGTTTGTAGTAGGTTTGTAGCATAGATTCACAGTGGAAGCACACATAATTGAAGAGTGATACTCTCCATTCAGAGAAGTACCCTGACAAATTACTATCTGGTCTTCAATTTAATTTTTATCTGCTGAATCCATTTAATCCATTTTAGAAAGTGTTTTGAAATGTCTCACCTGTGTAAGAATTAGGTATGTGTTTATACATTTCTGTGTTAGGGAACAGCAACAAAATAGGCCAAGATAATTTTTTCTTCTCAGGGGACTTAAACTGAGTTTAGAAGAGCCACCCTGTCTCTGTTCTTGTTTTTGCAGAAGACAGATGGAAGCCAAGACCATGCGTAGCAGCACCCCAAAAAGGTGCTCTGTTCCCTCTGCAGTCCTTGTGCAAGGGCATGGCACAGGAGGACGGGGTGGGAGGTGAAATGCAGAGCAGCAAGGTACCAGAGTTTGAGGGAAGGGCAGAAGGATGATAACCATGCGCTGTTTGAACACAAGTACTAACGCTTGGATTTTTGGGGGGAATAGGGAAAAGGTAATACGTTGTTCATGAATGCTGTTGAGCTTTCATGCCTCTTTTTATTTACTTCATGAAAAATTTACTTCATGAAATGAAATGAAACATTGTGAAGTTGGAAGGATGGAAATGCTGGTTACCAGCTAGATTCTTGGTTTCAGCTGTGGGGCTTTTTTTCCCCTAAAAGTTCCAGTAACAAAGTAGGTTGGTGTACATATGTAGGTAAACCAGAGCTAACCTGCTACACCTGAAATTAAGATAATACTGCCACTGGGAGATTCGTGACATCCTGCTTGAATGAAATGGCCGTGTCCAGTTTTTAAAAGGCAGAGAACGATAAAATGATACAAGATCATAGTAATTAGTAGGCAGGATTGCCAAGAGGATTAGTAAACAGAAGCATAAAAAAAATCTCCCCTCTTTTGTTTGTCAAAGAGATGTACTTTCATGAAAGTTTTTGAAGACTGTTGATAATTACAGAGAGATTTAGTCCGGATAAGCGCTTGAAACTTCAAATAGAAATTGGAATCTTATTGAATCCTGTTCACTCCTTCAGCAACAGCACCTTCCCTGAGGTATTCAACATCTGCTTTCTGTGTCTTGTTCATGTGTCCATTGGACTTGATACTAATGCTGCTACAGTAAGACTGCCTAACCTGGGCATAAATATGAAATAAATCAACTGAGAGCAATTGAAATCACTAAGATTCTCATATTTGCCATACTGGATTATGATCTGCTGATGGTGGGGAAAACAGGAGACATTTCATAATTATGTGTTGAGATTAATTTCTTAAATTAATGCTTGAAGAGGTTTGAATTGAGGTCATACTTTAGAATGGCTTGGCTTTTAATTAGTATACTGATTAGTTCCTAATAATTACAGCCTTTATGCAAGGGACTTAAAGTTCCTGTATGTTACATAAATTGATGACCAGTAATAGAAGAAAGAAAGGTCTGAACAAGAAATTTGGACAAGAAATTATTTCATTCACAAAGATGGCTTTACCTGGCAGTTTGCTAAGGTGCGCACCTGGAGTCTTCTACAGCCAAACCTTATTTGGACATCCAGTGTATGGACCAATGATCTAATACATGTTAAGCCCTACATACATTTCTGTGAATTCATGTTGAATCAATAGCAGAAACAACTTGGTTTGATTCTTTCAGATAAACCCACGAAGTTCAAAATAAAGTGGTATTTTTATTCCTTAGAATAAGATCATGTTTAATCCTGCAATTTTCCCATTACTTTAAGTTGAAGTAGGTGGAGCTTGTTGCTGAAACAGGGGATATTTTCCATAAGCTGCACGTTCCTGTGGCCTAGGTTTTGAAACATGTTCCTTTGGGGTAGATCCAGCATTTATCTGACTAAAAAATAACACCAGCAAAACAAAAAGTTCTCAGACCAGTTTTCTTACCTAGTTTGATGCTTGGAAAAATGAACATAAAGAGCCAAAGCAAGGACATGCAGGGTATTAAGCCTTTAGAGAGTAACTGCTCTTTTTGGTGGCAGGCTACATTCGTATCAGGTTACGATGACTTTGAGCCAGAGCGTGAAATATTGGCATCGCTATATAGTCAGAGAGAAACTATAGATTGGCTAAATGAGGCAGAAATTAAGATTTTGCAGACCTGAGTACTGGCATGAGTTAAATTTAAGCTTGTATTGAAAAGTCCATATTTGCAGTATGTTATTTTATACTTACAGTAACATAGAATACTTAAGATTATGTTCAAATATGTGTCTGAGAATTTAGCCAATGTTTTTCGAAGTGTCTTAAGCAAAATATTAAGCAGTAGTACTTGAGGTAGTGTGAATTTCTTGAGAGCGCAGAGAATCTCAACGTGCTCTCCAAATACTAACAGTGATCACAATTGAGATATTTCTTAAGTGATACATTGTCTAGAGATTCTCCTGATTATGTGTGATTGATTATGATTGACTACAATCGATTATACATACTGCATGTGTAATATGGCCTTGAAGCAGTTTCTTTTCTGCAAACTGACCTTGCAGAAATACTGCTTTATTACTCATGCTTACAACCTGCATGTACTCAAAAGCATGTTTGTAATAGTGATAAATAACAAAAATAAGATAAGACTATTAAGCTTCACATACAAGGATAATCAGTTTTGTCGCTGCAAGCTCTACCAAAACAATTGAGTTGTGTAAATCCCACATGAAGGCGTAGCTTGAATGCTGCTGGACTGCTGAAGGATCAGTAAGACCATAATATACAAACAGTGAGATAGGACAGAAATATTTTGGCTTGCATGTGAGCATGTCAGAAGAGAGTCAGCTTTTCTCTGTCATTCTAAGGTGAGTTTGTAAGTCTGGCTACTAGAAGGTTTTGTCCCCATATTTAATTTGGTAATAATTTGAAAATTATAAAAAACACAAAGACCAGGTTTAAGGCTGCTTCTCAAGCAGAAGTGTAGAATATTTATATGTAGAGGAGCCTACTGAAAATTAAATGATTGTGTAAGCATCTCTTTTACTCCTATGACAGTTTTTTCCGTTGAAACAAAACATTTTCATACACATACGAGAAGCAATAATTTCAAAAAGACTAAAGACAGTCCAGAAAGAAAACTGTACAGGCAGTAGTCTTTCTTTTCCTTGTAGAAAGCTGGTTAAATTGTCCTAGATAAACTATTGAAGTACTAAGTTTCCCATATATAAAATCAAGAAATTGCGAGTCTTCTATTACATTGTGATTATACATGTGATATTTTTTCCACATAGAAAGCATTTGTCCTCTCTTAGACACATTCATTTTTGAGTGTCTATTTAACAAACGTGATTTAATCTCTTAGTTACAACTGAGGCTATAACATTTTGTTTCATTGTAGTAGTCCTACTAATGTGGAGTTTTCTTAAGAATAATGTTTGGTAATGGTAATGGACAATGGAGGAGTTTGCCTCGGTTGATGA
>NW_010158319.1:0-14881 GCF_000695765.1 Mesitornis unicolor
GGGGGGTTCCTTTTTTTTTTCCCCTTTCTTTCTGTTTTTTCTTTTTTTCCGGGAGTCCTTGCGAGAGGGCAGCCGTCGAGTTTCTTTTGAAGTTCTTCGTAATTAGCCCGATGGCCTCCAGGAGCCCAGTGGCTTCCCCCGTGCGGCGGTGGCAGCCCTGATGTCACCCCTGGAGGCTTTGATCCCGGTGGAGGAGCAGCACCTCCTGCCAGTCGGGATCACCCCCCCTCTGCCCCCCTTCTCGAGACACACCGAAAACCGATGCTGTTTTCCAGTCGGGCAGTTTTACCTTCTGTGTCACCCTTCCCTTTTTTGCAAACAACCACCAATGCCACCGTAACTGTGAAGTTGTTGAGCGTTGCTGTTAGCCCAGTGAGCGTCATTACCAGTAAAGGACACTTACTCTTTCCACAGAAATAATTTGGGTTCCCCACCCCCCTTGTTTTCTTTGGGAACATGAAAGAAATAACTACATTTACACAATGTATTTATTTAGGTCAGAAGTTTCTGCTTGATGTGTCGCAGTACTTAACACGTGTGAATTGAAAGGCTGGGGAGCATAATTTTATCTTAACCATCAATTATAGATGCTTTTATTTTTTACAGGAGTAAGTGTGATCTGTTTGAATTGCCCTGCCCTGATCAAGAAACTTGCAGCAGCAAAATCAGTGACAGTGTTCTGAGTCAGGTTATGTTTTAAGACTGTTTGTAGTGAATTTTAGGAAGATAATAGAGAAGTAGATTTCATAAGAGCCTCTGCATGTGAATCTCTCAACAGTTCAGTGCCAGACTGATTCAGCATCCATCTGGCAACCTGGCTATTGCTGAGTGACAGCACACAGAGTTGGTTTTAGGCACCTCTGTTGGTTCCACAGCTGTAGCCTGCTGTCATGGCTTCCAGGTATCCTTGCTGTGGTCATCCTGATCAGGAGCTCCAGCAAAGGCAACAAAAAAGAGAAAGGCTGAGGTGGCCAGGAAGTGGGATCAATGTCTCTCTAACAAATCGTTTTGGGATACTACTTCAATTTGCCTCTGGGACCCTGATTAGGACTGAGGTTCTTTGATTATGGAATGCAGTATATGCAAAAGAAGATGTAGGTATTGTTTTGCTAAGATTCTTTTCATCTACACATTGATAAAATCAAAGCATTTGGAGATACCTTTTGTGAACTCTAGGACTTCCTGATTTCTTTATATTTTATAATAACTGTGTTTGTTGTTTTTTTTTTATCAAAAGGAAGTACAGATACATTGTTTTAAACACCATGGAGCTATTGTGAAATTTAATTTCAAAATGAAAGTTAAAAGCAAGAATATATCTTGTGATGTTTTTATTTGGGTTTTAAATCTTAGTTGTATAGATGCAGTCTAGGGTTTTTGAATCCTGGATCAGGGTCTTCCCAGCTAGTTCTGCAGCTGCCCTGGCTGGGCCAGAGAGAAAGGCTGCTGCTAGTCATGGAAACTCCTAAGTACTCTGTGGACTTGGCCTCTCATGGAAGCAGGAAAAAGGTACTGCAGTTGTCCTTATGCACTCAAATGTTTATATTAGGATTCCTAGAAGAAGGAGATGAGAGGTGACTTGGTTTTACTTTTCTGGTTCTTCTAATTCATTACATTCTAGGCAATGGTTTGTTTGAGGCATGTGAATTTATGAGTTCTGCAAATATTTAGAGATGCAGTTTGCATGATTCAAACTTCTCTTTCAATTCCCCTCTGATTGGAGTTGTGCTATTGGCTTCAACATAAACACAACTGCACCCTTGGCTGGTTAAAAGGAGATGGAGGAAGGGAACTCATGTGCTTAACAGGATGGTCCTGTACTGTAAACAAGCACTTTTCATGCTTAACTATCCTTCCTAGCAACAGGAAGAAGGAAATGAGGCCATGCAAAAGGACCCTGACACATTTCAGACAATGCCAGACCCACCCTAGCATTTATACGGTATAGTCAGGAGACCTGGGGAAATAAAAATAACTTCAGATGTTTCCCCTTCCTTCCTGTGCATATTATAGAAATAAAGAAATCAAATGATTTGCAGTTCACAGAAAAATTCCCAGTTTGGTCTCCACTGTGTAAAGAGATGATGCCACTATATCATTTTTATATCTTCATTGGTTATCATATTGTTCTGCTTACAGTCTGATCCTCAGTGTTTCAGGGCAAATTAATTACAAAACACTACAACCTCTCTAGTGATGTAGTGAGCATAGATATCTGGTAATTTTGGTAATTTCAGCAATTCCAGGCGTATTTCTTGCTTGTACCTATGCTATCAGTAATTCTGACTGTTACAGGGTATCAGGATTGTCTTTAATGTTTTGTTATTTCCAAAATTTTTTCCAAGTTTGTTCTTTTTTTCCTTTTTATTTTCTATCCTGTTTTTCTCCCTTCCCCTGTTTAAAGGAAAAAAACCCAGTCTGTCTTCCACTAGTGATGAGCAAGTCTCATGAAAGGGGCACAGGACTGGGCTGCAATTGGAGTTTTCTGTTTCTTTTCACTGGACACTTACTCTGCCGTACTTGCTGACACTGAGTACTACCCTACCCTACCCTGTACCTTTGGAATCACTAGGTCTTTCAGCACTCTATACCAGTGGCATAACTGGTAGAAGTATAATAAAGTCAAGAATGACTTCACCAGAAGCTTTAATTCACTGAGTTTCATTATCTGAAAGATACAGGTAGGGGCTACACACCTTTCAGAGGTACTTTGGTGTATTTACGAGAGCATGCTAAGCATTGTTATTTGTTAGGATGAATATTCTTTCAAATATTGACAAGTATTTGTTTCATTTGTGGAGGACTGTACTAGATGAGACTGGATCAGGAAAAATATTATCCAGTCTCTCATCTGGTAAAGACACACTTTGGTGGCCCACTTATGGTGGGGACATTTTTTTAAAGCCCGAAATGGTGCAGAATTCCTTAGATTTGGTTTTAAATATATTTAGTTTTTTATTTATCTGAAACTATCCATTCAAATGCTTGTCTCAGTCTGTGCAGAGAATGCTTCCTGAGGAGATGCATGAAAGACATTTCCTGAAGCCAGCGATGGACAGAGTTTGAGTTTCCTCAACCTATTCTTGTAATTTAAAGATTCAAGATTAAGAAAAATACACCATCCTGCATTCTTGCATTTTGGGAATGGTCTTTCTGTGACCCTGTGGACCCACAGAGCTGAATGCTCTGCTGGCCACCCGTCCCTCTGCTCTCTGTATCTGTGTGTATCTGTGTCTCTGGTAACAGATTCCCTGTGCATTAAAAGATACAAGAAACTTTCAGGTGTAAAACTTCATGATCTGTTTTAACTTCCCTCCTTCTTTCCATATATAGTGTCTCTGCTTTCTTCTGCAGTCCTGTGCTGGCTTTACAGTGCTACCATGGCTTTGCTCTGTCTAGACCATCTTCTTATCCCCAAAGTCAAGGTTGCCAGGTGTGAACATTAGATCAGGAACTGAGAAAAGCATTTTCTAGTGTGCAGTATCACAGACAGAATGCTGTAACCGTCTATAATATCTGGAAATAGAAAGTTCTTGGTAATGCTTGCTTTGGGAAAATCCAGGTTTGCGTCCTTAATTCTGATTTACGGAAAGGCGTTCAGCTGGGGCACTACCAGCTTTGTCCTGGGCTGCTTCACTGATGCAGGTATTTCTGACCTTTTGTATTGTCCACACAGGGTGTAGTGTGGGGACTGTGTCATCAGTGAAGTAATCAGTAAGTGGTTATGATGCAAAGGTAGTCCTTCTTCCATACAGTTCTTCCTATGTGTGCGGATGGTTTTGAGGTTGAGGCTTAACAAGCCAGAAGTAACTGTCTATATGAAATCTACTTTCTTCTATATGGACCATTAAGACATCTCAGATCAGCTCTTATACTATTACTGTTTCCTAGATCTGAGCAGGTAACCCAGTCTTTGGACATTTTTAAAAGAACTATCTGTCATGCTGGACCTACTCATTTTTGCCTCCCTGTGGAGCTCGATGAGCCTTTGATTTGAGCTTTGTACACAGCATGCAAGTTTGTGAGATTGCGGGCAGGGTGCAATGGAAGAACATTCATGCTGGGCTTGGAAGCAGCAATCATTAATGCTTACCCTTCAGTATGCTCTCAGAGGTCATTCTAACCAAGTCATTTCTGAGAGAAGAGAAGGTCAGAATCATCTTTTTACCAGTCTTTGGAGGAGGATTCGTTTCTCACTCTGGAATCTGTCAACATGACCTCCTTCAGAGGATTTGACTAACTGCTTTCTCTGCCCCAAATAATCCTCCTCCAAGACCACCCTGTGTTAATCAGGACAGATAAGTAACCCACGTGCCCAATTATTCCTTAAGGTTTTTTTAAGTCACTTGACATTGTGTTCCTCTTCATCTGTGAACCTTCTTAAAAACGAAGCGGAGAAGACCATCTTTAATCTATAAAAAGAACTGTTCATTGGCAGGAAAGCTGTCATATGAAGCTTCAGTATTGTGTTTAAACAAAAGTTAGTTTTTAACTTCATATTGTGTTGTTTTCTGAATTTCTTTCTCAGTTCTTCTGTGTATGCTCAAAATGCAAAAACCATTTACAAGTAAATTATGATTTGCAGTGTAAATGGAGAGTTGTGGTAGTTCTTTTGTGTTCTAGAATATGCTTTCCCAAAGTCTTTAAGAAATTAGGAAGCAATGCAGCTAACTTTGGGCAGTTAGAAGCATATTTATTTAACAGTGTGAAAATGAGGAGTAATTGCAGTCTCTGTAAGAGTGTATAGGGAAAGGGCTCTACAAAGACATGGAGAATATCCTTTATCCCTGTACTCCTCTATTAAATCCTGAAATGATGCTGCTTTGATGCTTTTTTGAGCACAACAGTTGCTCCAGGTCCTCTGGACAGAGAGGAGGACCTCTTGCCAGTCAGGGCATGCTCTGGGGGTGGTGGTTGTGTCCTCTCTGCCCTCCTGCCATCAGACACTGTTCTTCCTTGTGCTCTGATGAAAACCTGGGCTGTTTCCCATGCTTGGGATGGGGCTCACAGCAAAACTGGACTTAGCAAAAGCAGAAGTCTTGTTCTGAATATTTTAGGGGGTAAAAATAATGATGAGAACTGAGAAACTGATCGCCTTTATTCCTGAAAAAGAATATTGTTGGGTTTTAGAGACCCATGGATCCACGTTGGGAAGGGCTTGATTCCTCTGAAATTCATGGAGGCTCCTATTGATTTCAGGAAGTACTGGCTCAGTCACTAAACATTTTAAACATTTTCATCAAGTGCTCTTTCTCTTGTTAAGTTTTGCACTGAAAAACATTTAAAGATATTTCGATGTGCTGTAGACTATGAAAAGAAGATTCAAGTTAATTAGATTTTGATTCACAAAAGTAGTATTGTATTTCCTCTGCTAGCCAAGAGGATTGGTGAGCGGTTAAAGCTACTATATTGTGTAACCTGGTACGGTTAGTAGGGAGGGAAATTACAGACAGCTTACATACACCTTTGTGGATGTTTTGGAAACCTTTTTTTCTTCTAGTTTAACTTTCATCATTAAAGGGATAGACAAGCTTAAAACCCCATCAGTGGAAGTAAGTAATTTGCTCTTTCCAAAAGCTCTGCTGAAAAAAACCCCACAGTGTCCCAGCTTCCTGGTTTTTTTTCAGAGAAAATACCAATATATGGTCTTAAACATCTGTTTCCTTGCTTCTTCTTCATCTGTTCCCACACAAATTCCAAACATACTCTGTTTCTTCTCCCAGTGTCCTGTAGTTTATACATAACATCAGCAGCATAGTTACTGTTTTGCTGCAAGGCTCCACAACTTGAAAAAGCCATTCCCATGTTTAACCCAAAGCCAGCAAATACAAGGAGAGTGTTTCTTTTCTTTTCACCATGTAGTTGAGAAATGTTTGAATAACATTCCCTACCACCACCCCTTTCTAGGGTTTCTATGACTAGAAAGCAATATATATATATATTTGGTGTCATATATGATTTCTTTCAAGAACTTGTGGGGTTTATTTCACCCCCGAAAGTTTTTTCAGGTAAATATTTTCTTAAAGTTGTGCATGCTTCTATATCTGCTTGAATTGACTGTTGGGGCATGCAGCGTTAAGTGAAGATCACAACATGCATCATTTGAGTGTGGAAGATAGATTGAAACCCAGTGACATACAGGAGCACATCAAAATAGGCAGCTACTATTGCAAATATAAGTTGTGTTTTAAAGATGAAAGGAGAAAAGAGAGCCTCTCAGGAGGGTGGTTAGCTTTCACTTCAAAACCTACAAGCTCGTCATCACTTCAGAAGCCATGCCTGTTATTCTCTTGGACTCACTGGTTCATCCAGAAATGAATCCTTCATGGGCTGGATGTGTCAAGACTAATATTTCAGGATAGTGGTATAAAATTGGATTGTTCTCATAGAATAAGAAGAGATTCCAACCATGTTAGAAATTTGGCAAGAACTTTTAATGTGATTTTCAGAAGTCTCCAGCTTTTAGTGGTTGAACATTTGTTGACAAACATAACAAGTTTCAGTGTTTGCTTTAAGGGCATAAAATTTGGTTTAAGGGCAAAAAAAAATCCTTATAAAATACTGTTCTTTAGTTACATATTTGCTTCCTTCAGTCCTTGCTGCTTTCTTGAAAGGTGTGGAGCACTAAGTTAATGATCCTGCCTGAGGAATATTAACTATATAGGTTTGAGAAAAACCAGACTTACGAAAAGGAATTTAATTATTTTCAAGCTACAGTCACATACCTTCAAAGTGAAAACCATCTGAGGCCATGGACACATAGCAGGCTAACTCTTAGGAAGTTGAACTGTCCCAACTTTAAAGGGCTGCAGGCATATGACATTACATAGAACTGATTTATCGTTTCCAGTGCCTGGCCTGCTCATTTGTAGACAGCTGCCATAGTGCAGTTTTTTTCCCAGTTTGTCTCACATTTCACATCCGTGTTCATGTATCTATAGATGGAGTTGTTGGAATAGTGTGATCGAATCTAGTGTTGGGACCACAATTCACATGTCAGGGATGTAATTCAGGCACTTGGAAAAGTGATTGCTTGTACTTGGGCAGTGGAATTCTATCCAGAGAAGAATATTTCTCGTATATGCCACAGCTGGTCTTAAAAAATATAATCCTGAATGATCTCAAGCTTCTTAATAGCTCAAGACAGTGTTTTGGAACTGAACACAAATCTTGCAAAGCACCAGAAATTTCAGAGGGACACAATATGTAGGGACAGGTAATTTCTGATACAAACAGGAAAAGAGGATGAGCTTCTGAGCATGCAAGCCCTTTTGCAGCCATTAAACCAGAGCATCAGCCCTGAATGGGAAAGAATCCTCTTTGTGCTCCATCTGTGCCATAGAAAATGAGCCTGTAATTTATAGAGTTTTATGCATTACAATAAGGAGCAAGCGGGTTCATCTCCAGCATTCATGGTGAGAAATCACATTCTCTACATCCCATGGGAGAGATTCTCCTGCAAGCTAATTCAGGAAGATGATTTTATATTCAATTTTTACTTTTTTTTTTTTCCTGAAAAAGTCAAATAGTCAATTTCTGATTGAATGACCTGGTGAAAAAAGACCAAAAAGAACCCCAAACAAACCAGTTGTTAGGTATGGCATTGGAGTGAACCTTCAGCTGTGAAGCCCATTTTTACTGAAATTTTATTTTAACAGCCAGTCTTGCTACAGATTTTTACAATCTACTCTTTCAACAGAGCCAAAAGGTGAAGTGAGTAGGACTGATGTGTGGAGGTGCTAATATGGCTATAAAGGTGTCTGAGCTGAGGCAAGAGGAAACCATCTGCTAGGGAGAACTGTTCATATGATGTTTAGCGCTTAGGTGAAAATGGAGTCATTGCATGACTGTACAAAGATTCATCTGCTTTGCACCTTGTCCTGAAAACTCTGAAAGAGCTGATGCTTAAGTTGCATGTTATTTCAGGGAAGCAAAAAGAGAGGAAGAATGAAAGCAAATGATCTTGCTGCTCCTAGGTAGACCGCTATGATTCTTACTGTTTTTCTGAGAAGGCATTATTGCAGCATCACATGGTGTAGTTTTTTGTTTTCTATAGGAAGGAAGGTATAATCCAGCAAAGGACTACACGTGTTAGAGTTGTCTCTTCTGCAATTGCAGCATCAAACAAGGTGTGAATTGAGATATTTTTGCTATGAAGTTTTAAACTTGGAAATTTGCAGGGCCAGGAACCAAGATTCACCAAAGTTAAACAAAAAAATAAGTTAGAAGTTTCCATTTTCATTTACCAGTTTGGGGAAGAATTGGGTTCTCCTAACCCCCCAGAAAGTAGGTAAATAAAGACTAATGATTCCCAACCATATATGAAAGCAACTCCTACCCTTGATTTGAGCATGGAGGCCTGCTTTGTGGAACAGACTAACAAATAAAGCTGTTTCCAATAAAAATTTCCTGTTTCCTCTTTAACACATTTGCCTGCTGTTTGCTTACACAACACCAAGAATAAAGACTTCATTGTACTCATTTTTGGTATTTTTTTGTTTTGTTCTGTTTTACTGTCTAAGAGAATTTCTTGTGTATCAGGACATCTAGAAATAATAGCATGATTTTTTTCTTGCCAGCAGTTCTTTCGTATAAGAACCTCCTGCTGCTGAGGGAGGGAGGGCACAGGACGCACATCTGAAAAGCTGCACATACATTTCTTGCCTGAAATGTATACCGAATTGTAGTTTATTGTAAAGTTTTAACTGGCGAGGATATTTGATTCAGAAAGGAAATGACAGCGCAGGGATGGAGCAGGGAGGAGGGAATGAGACCAACCCCTTACCCGCAGCAACTTGTATCAGCTCAGCTGCCAGGTCTTCATCGGAAAGTTGCTCATGGTGGGAAATTGCTTTGCATATCATGGCAGATTAATTGAAGCTGAAGTAGAGCTTCCCTAAAATGGGTCGGAAAGCAACACAGAGTTCCTCTGCAAGCTGCCTCTCCTCCCTGTGGCTTCTCAGCTGGCCCTGACCAAGCAGATGTTGTGCTCAGCAGTTAGTTTGTAGCTCAGGTCTGTAATCTCGGCCCCTGGGAGACTGAACAAAGGCTTCTGGGTGTCCTGTCCCTTCTAAAACTTTTTAGTAGTGGAAAAATCTGATTTTGAAAGCTCTATTCTTCTCTCGTTTGTCCTTCATTATCCCAGTTGCCATTGATCAAGATGACAAGGGCTTGCACATATTCCCATGTCCACCTGGATATGAAACGGTGGCAGTCCCAGGGCTAATGCTCAGCTGGAAGAAAAGCTGGTATTTGGAAAGTGGAGGAATGAGTTTTCTCCTCTAGCATAGTCTGATTTGCCCAAAATCTCAGGTTTAACTAATGTGTTTTATTCTCAAAGGCTGATTCCAGTTAAGTTGTGGTAATGAACTTTTTACCTATGCAAGCTTTCAGCTGTTTGTATCTCTTATGTGAGGAAGCTTGTTCTTTTACTCAGCTTTCTGTGCAGCCTATTCAGCACACCCTGGGCTAGATTCTCCTTCTGGCTATATTTTGATCTGCCTGAATTTCACATACATACACAGTTCTGTTCATACTCTGGCTCCTCAGTGACCAGCAGGGTTGAGATGGGGAAGCTGGTTTGGAAATGACCTTTCCATTCATCTGGTCACAGCGCATGGGTATAGTCTAGAAGCAATCCTGAATTTGGCCAACTGGAGTTGAACAAAAAGAGCTGATTTTTTAGGTCCTAGCTGTGCTCTGCCACTCGTACCCCTGTCACGTTCCTCTCTGACATGCACTTTATGTGGATGGAGGTGGCACAGAGAGAGCCCTGGCCACAAGAGCCTCTTCCTCAAGACAGCTCTCCAAACCGTTCACAATTCCAAGGACTTGAAACTGGAGACAGAGGCTAGAGCTCTGGCTTTCCCAAAATGTTTGAGATGGAAGTGGAGGAAATAGTCCTTTTAAACCACTAGTGCGGTCCTGTACCCAGACCTAGGCATTGCCTAGCCTAGGCAATGAACGGGTGCATTGCTGGTTTATTATTCTTTGCAGTTCTTGTGGCCAACCAGAGGTAACTCAGGTGTTTCATTGCCTGTGTAGACTTCTTGGGGTACTCTCAAAGGTATTTTGAAAGCAAATATGCTTTGAAAATCCCAGAGGCATCTGACACCCGGGTGCCCATAAAATATGATTTCCACATAACTCACATATATATTTGTGGAAAAAATACACAAAGGTTCCATACAGAACCTTAAAAACAAGTCTGATAAATCCATATTCTTAATTTTCTAGCTCTAAAAATATTTTACAGGTCATATACCTCAGGTGTTCAGTAAAGGACCTGTGAACAAATATTCAAACACATTTAAGAGCCACTGTAGTAGTAAGGAATCATTTTCATTTGCACTACCAGCATCTACCTGCATTTTTAGGTAAATTCTGGTTATTGGGGATTGGGATTTTTTTCAGTTTTAAATCAAGTAAGACGCTTATTCAGTACAGACACTTCTGCAGGATGTGACCTGTTAGATCATGCATTTTATTTTAAGTACTATTGAATATTAATTGCTGATTTTTTTACTTTAGTATTTTCATTGCATCTGAGATAGTAATCTTCTGTTGTTTGTTCTTGTATTAACAGTACAAGTTTTAAATATAGTTTGGATTTTTTTTTAATTAACTTTTCCATGTATTTCCTTAGGATGCCAAAATTAAAAGACTATTTTTAAGCAAAACTTTACAATCGCTTGTAATCGCAATTGAAGAATGCTTTTTCTTAATGAGTAGCTAAGTCAATGTCTGTACGTGCTTGTTCTCATGTGGTCCCATAACCCAAAGGTGAAGCAAACACAAGTATACAAATGACTGCTTGTCCTGACTTCAGCGAGCGTGGGTTTTTAGCTGTTTATTTATCTGGAATGTTGTGCTTTGGCTCACCTTAACCCCTTGGTTTGGGTCTTAGCAAAGCAGTTTGCCAAAGCACAAATATTTTAACCCTGTTGTAGCTATTTGGAAAATTAGAGAGGGATTGCCGTCATTTTGGAGACACTAAAAGGTGCCTACCTTTTAATCTGATTTTTATTGTGTGTCTATATCTCATTGGGAATATTTCATAACGTGCCAAAATCTTGAGCTATTTAACTTCTGTTTGGCTCTTCACTGCCCCATACGCAGTGGCTTGTATTCTGAGCAATTCTCACCAAAACCCTTTGTGCATGGTTTCTGCAGCAGGTAGCAATAGTACCCTCTCCAAGTAGGTGGCAAAATTGTCTACTGAGTTGTACATAATGAAGCTTTTCTTTTCTGGTCCGTCAAGAAGAGTGAATATAACCAAAGCCAGATGAGCTTTAAGAGTTTCTGATTGCTCACTGTCAGTTTGATCAGTTCTAAACAGGGAGCTAAATTCCCAGTAGCGCTTCCTTGAATTTTTAGAACAAAATTAACCCAGTCCATTTCCTGAACACTTGGAGAATACCCTAAATACCTTTTGTATTTTCCTAGTTTGAGCAAATAACATTCTTTCTTTCTGCTTGTATTAAGTAACAAATGAATTTACATATAATTTATTCACACACTAATATAACTCATGTTCAGAATGTTTCCTTTCTTTTGGTGTCATGTATATGTATGTGAACAATTTCATTTTGCAGCATGCTGTTTGGGGCAGTGTAAGGGAAAGTTAGAATTTCCTGTAATACACCATGTAAGTCGTAAATGCCTTGAAGACCTCCAGTGAAACTAGGTTCTTGTTGGGTAGTAAATATGTGCTTGAGTGAGCCACACTACAGTGTGACAGTGGTTCTTGGGCTTGGGTCTGTCAGTAAAAGATGTTAAAGTATTACAAGCTCTACTAGGAATTTGTCAAGACAAAATAGTTGTGCCAAGAGAATCATAAGATTTGTTGAACAAATGCTGCTCACGTTGACTGTGGTGCTGGTTTCTCTAGTGTTACCAAAAGCTGTACAGAATAATCCATAACTCCTGCAGTTTTCATCTCTGCCTGTTTCTCTTACCTATCTCTCAGCTCATCATTTCTGACTTGCCAGAATCTAGGATAGGTTTGATCATAAGAAAGCAAACTTGGGATAAGCAAACCTGTGTCTCAGTTCAAAGTTGCTGGATATCTTTGTGCTTATTTTGTAACAGGAATAGTAGAAGTGGTGGAGAGGATGTTTTTGCTTTGCAGATCACTAATCAGAGGGTATCTTGTTTCTGTCATTTTCCAGAAATCGAGGCCAAGGAAGCTTGTGACTGGCTACGGGCTGCCGGGTTCCCGCAGTATGCCCAGCTTTATGAAGGTAGGCAACCAAGCTTGCAAGTCGATTATCCCCTAGCAGATTTTGGACAATAAGATGTAATATGCACCAATAAATAAAGTTCAGGGATACAACTGAAGTGTTAGCACTTAAGATGATTTTTAGGGGCTAGACTGCTCTCTGCTACCCACCATACACACAGATGTACCAAACCCAGTGAGACTCTGAAACTCTCTTGGAGTTTTAAATTTGTTCCAGGTTTCTGTTTTAGTTAGAATCTTCCAAATATCCTCATAGCACAAATTTTATCTTAGCACCATGGTACTTTCCTTCTAGTTAAAACACAAACTATATTTTCACAAGTACAATCACCCACTGTTACAAGCCCAGTCTTAAAGAAACACAGAAGCTGGATCCAGCTCTGCTGGCCAGCTCTCCTGATGGAGCAGAGGTAGGAAATTCTGCATATGCATGGATGCCTCTGCGCCTTGTGATTCCCAAGTCCTGTTTTTCAGAACAGTTTGGGTTGGTGTTAGATACAGGCTCACTATGATGGGAAAAAAGGAACATACAAGCTCTTGTTCCACAAACGTGCAGTAGCTCCTCAAAGAGATGGCTGGCTCATGCACTTACCATGTCTCTCATTCTGTGGGATGGATTCACTTTGCGTGCCCACTTTTACAGAGGTTTTGCTCAAGCAAAACTATTATCTTCATTGTCTCTCTAACCTAGTAGGAACTTGGAGTTTTGGCATGCAGTTATTACATTCTGATGCAGAGTAACATACAGAAGTTGATTTTAACGTGTGACATCCTAGAGGTCCTTTTTATATAGTTATATTGTTGTTCAGAATTTCCTCCCCACACTACTTAAAATTACTTGCACTGTAGTGAAAATATTATGCATCTTATCTACCTCTTTTTTATGAAACAAACTCCAGCTGCTGCTTGTAAGAATGAGCATAGAAAGTCCATTATTTGCAGTGAATAACTGTTGGAATTTACTGCAAATGCTGAGCTGACCTTCTTGAAAAATGATCTCGTTGAGCTTTGATTTGCAGCTGCATTGGCAATATGAGATGATAATAACACTTTCAAAAGCAGCACTTGGCAAAACTTTTCTTTGCCTGTTCAGAAATTGAATTTCCTTTTATTATTTCTCTTCTTGTGTGTGTGTGTGTGTGTGTGTGTGTGTGTGTGTGTGTGTGTGTCAGTGGAGATGCCAAGATTTGCTTGGGATGCAGAGCTGGGTCTGTACTTCCAGTCTTTGTTAAGACTCGGGACAAGACTCCCAGATGACTATGTGGGCTTGTGGGTTTCATGTTACACTGAGCTGTAAATCTCCTAAGAAATTACTGGCATTCAGAAAACATGCCCTTCCTATGGTTACCATTGCCCTACCTAAAGACTCCAAACTTTATTATAAAGTTTCTAATGTAGGACCATGTCCTACCTAACATCAAAAGGACCACAGAGGTGAGAGCAAGAGGCGAGAGCAAGGCCAGCCATACCGATTGAAAAGACAGCTGTCCTTATATGAAAACAATATACCATTGTCCTTTGCAAGCCTCCTTGGCAGCAACGGCAACAACAAAAACAGCAGCAGTATAAATTAAGCATTAAAAAAATGGACTCGTGAAGACTATCAACTTCTTCCAAGTTACCTCTCTCATTGTAGTTCTCCCGTATCTTTTCTTGTGGCCACTCTAGGGTATTAACTTTCTCAGAGGAAAAATCTATGTCAGCACTGGTGAAAAATACTGATTGAATGTGCTCAACCCCTTCACTTGCACCTTGGACTTAAAATAATGAAGGGGAAACCTACAGATCACCTATATGGAGTGGTTCCATGCAGTACACATTTAAAATGGAGATTAATCAGTGAGCCTTTGTCAGCTGCTTTGCTAAAACTGCATTTTTCTGTAGAAAAGATAGAATTTCTTGCATTTAACATATTTTTTTTTATTCCTGAGTCAAAATCGGGACAAATAGTTAATTTGAGATATTTATCCACTGGTATAAAAAAAGCCAGAATATTAATTACCTTTCCACAAATTAATTCCAATTCTATTCTTTTCATCATTTCAACTCATTCTTTCCTAGTCTCTGGAGATTAAAATACTTTATAGACAATCTCTCGGATCAGGAATGTTGCATGCAAGTGCAACAGTGTATTTGGAGCATATTCTTGTATCGCTCTGTGCCCTGAACACCCAGTGGCTTTGGTGGGAGTTTTGGCTGTGCAAGGAAAGCCGAATCAGGACCTGTATGACAGTCAGGAATTTGTGGAGGACAGTAAATAATACATATATATGTGGTTGCTGCTTCAGAGCTGTAGTAAATTTTCAGCTCCCTGCCAACATTGCTTCCTCCCCCTCACTCTCCCAGTTGTTAATCCAAATAATCTCCTAAGGAAAGGAGGTGGTGTGGACTCCACGCAGTTTGGCTTGCTTTCATTTCAGTCCATATCTCATTAACGTTGTAACAGTGTCAAACTTTTAAATAGCTTGATTAACAGTCACAGAGATTCTGTTTTCATTCTTTTCCAGAGATTTGGGGTACTGACCTTTTTTCTTTAATGTGAGATATTAGTACTTTGATGGAGATTGCATATTTCTTATAAAAAACTGGCCTGAATCAGTTTATGCTTCTAATGTTGGACAGGAGCTCGCATTTGCCTCT